>NW_015170945.1:351925-366905 GCF_001447785.1 Gekko japonicus
TCCTTCCCCTTCCCCTCAACAGACACCCTGTGAGGTGGCCCCCGGGAAGCCCAGGGTCGCGCCGCAGAGGCCGGCCAGGGCCAAGCACCTCCGCGCCCCTAGTCCGGCCTTGGGAGCCCCCCAGACAGAGGCGCCCTACGGTGGGGGCGGCCCGGCCCTTTGGGGCGCCTTCGCGACAAGTCCAGGAGGGCCCCGCCCGGGCTTCGCTTCGGGGGCCCCGAACCCCCTTCCCGTCCTGCGGGATCGGTGCTCCTCTCCTCTCCCACCCCGCGGCTTGGCCGGCCCCCTCGCGTGAGGCGGAGCCACAGCCCGCAGCCCGCAGGTGTCGGACGGAGCCCGGCACTTGAGGCACAGCGCGCTGCTGCTGCTGCTGCTGCTGCTGCTGCTTCTGCCCCAGCCCGGGTTGCCTCCTCCTGCCAGGGAGCAGCGTCCCCGTCGTTTTCAAGGTGGCCCCGCCAAGGGAACTGTGGGAAGTGCCGTTCTGCCATGGATGGGAAACGACAGAGGGAGGTGGAAGGCATCCCGTCCAGAGACAATGGACTGTGCGGATCCTAGCCCGCTCCAATCAGGGGGCTAGGAGAGCCTATGGGACTTTTGCCACTGTAAATAACCTATGGGGAAGTAGGGGGGGTGTTTTGGGTGGCGGTTTCTTGGGGGATGGCCTGTCAAAGTCGTCTTGTTCCTGAACAAATAACGTATGCTTTGCTGAAATCACTCTCCATCTGCATACTTTTCAGAAGCTAAGGCTGGAGACAGACCCCTGGAGCAGACTCACACCCAGCTCTTTTCCTCCCACCACCAAGGGTGTAGACTTTCCAATTTGGGGGGGGGGGGCTGGGCCAGAGGCATTGCTTTGCTAGGAGCAAGGGTGGCTCCCGGGGAGGCTGAGCACCTTCCTGAAAATTTCGGTGGGGGCTAACGCCCCGCCGCCCCCACGAAGATTACGCCTATGCCTCCCACCCATCCTCTCTGCTGGTGCAGGTGTTTAACAGATACAAGAACCTGTAAAATCCAGACACGACAGTCCCTGTTCTCTGCCTCTGCATACTGTCCAATATTTCATAGAGGAAAACAGGGTCATGCTTGTAACGCCCCAGTATTCTACTGACCAAGCCCACATTGCTAAAGGTCTGACATTTGTGACTGCATGCTGCATTCATTTATGTAGATATTTAAATCCCTCTTTTCTCCCCACATGTTCATTTTATCCTCACAATGACCATGCCGGTGTTAAGACCGTAATAATTAAACTAACTAACCTCACAATAACCCTTCAAGGTAGGCTAGGCTGAGAGTCACTTGGCCCAAGGTCACCCAGCCAGCTTCCATGGCAATGTGGGGATTCAGACTCGGGTCTCTCAGATCCTAGTCCTTACACCAGTCAGGAAGATGGCTGGGGGGAGGGGGGGCTCAAGTCTCACCTCCCCGTGTGTGGAGGTCTCAGTCCCAACCAGCCCCTGTGCCTGAGTTCGACAGGGAGCAGCTCCCTGCACATGCCTGATTGACGGGCCCTCGGGGGGGGACACGAGGTGGGCCCATAAACAGTGCCACGTGAGGTCAGGCCTTCAGCAAACGGGGGCTGCCTCATGAGGGTCACCCATGGGAAGAGCAAGCGAGCGGTGATGGCAGATTACAAGCACAGGCACCCCAATTCTGGATGTCATGGCTCAGTAGCAGAGCACCTGCTTTGCAGGCAGAAGGTCTCCAGCCAGAAGTAGAGCAGAACTTTTCCTGCCTACAACCCGCCTGGCTAGAGGTGACCGTGGTGAGGTATGTTTAGTCCTAACCAGGGGTCATTTCGTAGAAAAAGAGCTAGGGGGACACATTAGCATAACTCATTAGCATATGCCACACACCCTGACATCACCGGAAGTGTGTCCTTCCCACAGCCGGCGGCGATCTCCAGCGGGCACCAGCAGGGAGCTCCAGGCCCCGCCCTCCCGCACCTCACCCGGGGGGATGGCGTCCCCCCGCGTCCCCCCCCAATGACCCCTGGTCCTAACCAATGTCCTGAGAGTACGAGGCAGCTTCATTCATTTGCTTCTTCATTTACTTTGTTTATAACCCACCTGCCTCCCCAATGGGGACCCAAAACAGCTGACATCCTTCTCCTCTCCTGCCCTCAATGTTATCCTCACAACAACTCTGTGAGGTAAGCTGGTGGTAGAAAGTGCCATCATGTCACCGCTGACTTATGGAAACCCTCTGGGGTTTTTTTAGGGGAGGGTATATTTTTCATATGTTCGTGTGTGTGTGTGTGTGTGTGTGTGTGTGTGTGTGTGTGCACCTAGGAAGTCATGGTGACCTCTGGTGACTGACCCCTACTGGGGGCCTGGAAGATATTCAGAGAGGGGGCTGAATAAAGCCTGCCCCCACCTCCCGCCTCTGGTATTCCAAGGAGGTCTTCCATCCAAGCACTTGCCAGAGTCGACCCTGCTTCGCTTCCGGGATCTGTGTCAGCTATGCTGCCATGGCTGCTGGTGGTGGGTTTGCCTTCCCTACCAAGAGACTGGATCTGATTCAGGGAGGTATGGCGGTGGGGCTGACAACCAGCTGGAACGAATGAGGTGCCAGATGCAAGGACAATACGAGGAAATGCGAAGGGAGATGCAGGAGATGATGTTAGACATACCCCATTTTGTCGCTACTATGGTTCAGCATGAGCTGCAACTACAGCAACCTGCTGTGCCAGCAGCTCCCCCGGTTGGCCAGGCCCCGCTTGCTCAGCAGGCACCTCTAGGGCAGGCACCGCTGGCGCTGGTGCAGGTCCCTGTGGGACCGGGGGTTCCCACTGGCCCACCTGGCCCTGCACCAGGGGCCCTGGCAGCTCCGGGGGTCCCGGGGCTCGAGCATCCCAAAGAGTTGTTGGATGCTACCTTTGACAGCAACCCTGAGAAGCTCACCTTCTTTCTGCTGCAAGTGCGGAAGTTCTTTTGGGACTGGGGCCATCTCTTCCTGTCCGACGAGCACCATGTGGACTACATCAGGTCCCGGCTGAGGGAATGAGCGGCCGACTGGTATGTGGGTTTGCACAAGCTACGTGGGGCCGAGCACGTAGGTCTTCCTACTGCCACATGTGTGCCAAGTCCGAGCTGACTGTGAACTGCACAGTTGCACTCACGCCCCAATCATTTCTTTGTAGTGTAATGGCTTACAGGATCAAGACTTCATTATTTATATATATATATATACTAATAGTGAAGTCGCCCCCGTGCGTGCGGATACCTAAATCCGCGCATCGGGGGCACCTGGGAGGGAGATTTTCGTGCACACTTGGGACAGTCCCCAGGTGTGCACAAAAATCTGAAAAGTGTAAAAAAATATCAAGGGGATATTTTAATCCCCCCAAAAGTAAAAAAGCGTCCCCTGCGCATGCGCACGGAACGCTCTGCGAACTGCCTCGCTTCAGTGCAGGGGAGAGGGGAGAGAGAGACCGGTGAAAGCCGCAGGCCTCACTTCGGAGGCGAAAGGGGGGGGGAGAGACAGCCGAGGCTGCTCGGAGCCGGAAAGCCGCCTCGGAGCCAGTCAGGCGGGCGGCCGGGAAACGTCAGGGCTAGGGGGGGGGGGGGGGGGGGAAAAACGCCGCAGCCGCTAAGGAGCCTCGCAGAGAGACTGTGGGGCGAAGAGAGAGAAGGGGGGGAGAGAGAGACTGGGGGGGAAGAGAGAGACGGGGGGCGAGACGGGGGTGGTAGTGGAGGGGGAGTGGTGGAGGAGACGGGGGAACCGACGGGATGGGGGAGAAGCTTACCTGCTTCTTCCTCCTCCGCCTGCTCTGTGTGGAGCTCCACCGCAAGTTTCCCTTGCTCGAAACTCTTGGGGTCACTGCTCATCTCCATTTCCAAGCTGAAGAGCCAGCGCTGTCCAAAGACTTCTCTGTGGCCATGTGGAACTCTGTTCCCTTCTCACTGAAGCGGTACTTATTTATATACTTTCAATTTCTTGCTTTCGAACTTTGGCAGGAGTTGGGGCCAGAGATGGGAGCTCACTCTGTCACGCGGCACACTCGGCTCTCGGACTGCAGCTCAGCGTCTTAACCTCTGAGCCACTGGAGCCCCCAGAGGTATAGGTATAGGTATAGATACAGATAAAACACATTTGTGATCATCTGCTTTATCTACAATATCTATTTCCTACATAAACTCCAATACGACACTGATCTATTTATTGTAGTTGTCAACCAGAATTCACTTGATTGCATAAAATTTATTTGTATATACACTAAATTTTTACTTCTGTTTTGTATTCAGCTTCGTTATTGCAAACATGTATTGCCTGTCTCTATCTCTTAATCATTCTCAACTTTAACAATTTAGTCCTAATTTCAAGCTATATATTAAAAAAATACATTCCATTTTTTCTTGAAATTCTGGATTCAATCTATTATGCAAAGATGATGTTAGTTTTGCCACTGTCGCATACTCAGTTAATTTGTTCTTTCATTCCATCAGTGCTGGGCATTTTTCTGCCTTCCATTTAGACACAAATGTCACCCTTGCTGCCGTTACCATATATTTAAATAGTTTACTGTATGTTCTTGTAATATTACTTGGTAAAATATTTAGTAGCATATCTTTGGATCCATTGTGAACTTGAATTTTAGTATCTTTTGTATCTCTTCATGGGTGTTTATCCAATATTGTCTTGCTTTCTTACATGTCCACCACATATGATAGAATATTGCATCTGTACTTTAGCAGAAACAAAAAGGGGAAAAAACTGAACCTAACAATAGAATCCAGAACCAAACTGCTTTTTACTTGTGAATACTGTGACAACACAATCAAAGAAAGAAATTTTTGGACCACAAGTCTACTTTATAATCACTGGGCTAGTGATAGCACTTTAAAGGCCTTATGTGCATATTGAGCCTGTGCCTGGTGATTTTATTTTTGAACAATTTACTTTATGGTCCTTATTGAATTTATACTTTGTATATATTCTTGATTGTGTGTATGTGAATATATGTATTAGCCATTTTGCCACATATATATGACCTCTGAGGAAGGCCTATTTCGCCGAAACGCATAAGGTCAAGTTTTTAAGCCCTTGGTATATATAACTGTTATAAATGGGCCCCTGTATATGTTTTAAAATTTGTTATTTATAAATACATGTATCTTTTCCCACTTTTATTAGATAGGTTTTAATATTGGCCCTCTTCTTCACTAACCTTTGTTTGGTCCTGGCATCTGTACTTTGACATTTCCAACATTTTCCATTATAACTTTTGTTGGTTTTTGCAATTTCTTTGGGTGCAATATACCATCTATAAACATTTTATACCAATTCTCCCTTAATATTTGGGACTCAGTAGATTTAATGTCTTTAGTTCTTGATTTTTCCCACTGGCTCATGGAAATATTCTCTCCAAAATTTTTCATCCATTTAATCATACAGTCTTTTGCTTGCTCTGTTTCTGGTTCATATTTCAATAGCATTTTATATATTTTCCCTAGTAGATGTTGTAAGTCTCCTGTAATTAGTTGTTCATAAGCCATTTTCTCTCTTAGGCGACCTCCTTCTTTTGCTATTTGTTCGTTATTATTGGATACCATTTGGTAACATATCAGCCACTGGATGTTCTTTCTTTTGTTCTGAACTTCTTGCCAGGATTTAATATCCCCTTGTCTTGTCATACACTCATAAGTTATGTGATCAGGGTTTTTTTCTGATACTTCTGTCACAATAGGCATTAAATGGAGATGTCAGTGGCAAGGTGGGCAGACTTATTCTGTTTTTGCATTGAGGCCGTATTCTTACTAATCCATCCCTCAAGATATGACTGCCATCTTGTTCTTGAATAGTTTTTAATGACTTCTAGGATCAAGACTTTAGATGCCCATTAAGACCTGTGCATTGCTGGTGGTTTGAAATCTGTCCCCCTCTATCTGCCCCCAGCTGGGCTCCTAGTCCCCCTAAGGCAGCAAGTCCATTAGGGCTCCTTGCAGACACGCTGCTGCTGCACACAAGAGACTCACTATCCCTGCAGGGGCAGGTATAGACCTCTAGCAGGGTGTTAATAAAAGCGGCAGAGGAAGTACAAAGAGACCCTGCCAGTTGCCATCAGCTATTTTGTGTGTTGCAGATTAGAGTGCTTTGCTGGATGTTTTAGGCACTTGATGCTTCAAACTCACATGCACAAAGGCATAACCCACCCCCCCAAGTCCAGCCCAACAATCTCTCTTCCTGATGCTGCTAGGTTGACTGAAATTGCTAAGTAATTTTGAAACCGGCACTCTAAAATCAATGACAGGAGGGTACATTAGACCTTAAGGAGGGGGGCAGGGAGGCCCCCTCTGGCAAAGGAACCCTTTTAAATTATTTTTAAGCTGCAAGACAAGAGACTCTGCAGTTTCCCAAGGAGCTCAGCTGCTACCCCATTTAGGAAGAGCAAACCAAAGACATGTGACACTCTGAAGACTAAGATGTTTTCATTCTAGCCTACGCTTTCGTGATAATCCTATGCCTCTTTACTCAGAAGCGTCAATGAGGCTTCCTGTGGGTGATGCTAAAACGAATGATAGAGAATGAGCACTGGGATGCTAAGGAAGTCTACCTGGGAGGAGAGCGTGACGAAATCCTTACAGACTGCTTCTTTCTTTCTTTTTTTTGCAAGCTCAAAATGTCTTGCAGTTGACACAGTACCTCTTGGTGGTGTTGGAAAGTGCCATCCAGTCCCAGCTGGCTTACGGCAACCCCGGTGGGGTTTTCAAGGCAATAGAAGTTCAGAGGTGGTTTGCCATGGCCTGCCTCTGCGTCACAACCCTGGTATTCCTTGGTGGCCTCCCGTACAAATACTAGCCAGGGGGCCGACCCTGCTTAGCTGTCGAGATCTGCCAAGATCGGGCTATTCAGATCAGGGCTACAGTGCCTCTTAGGGAATCAAAATGAACCCTAACAAGGTCAAGAATGCTGAACAAGCTCTACACAACACCATGGAAGGTATGCTGACTTCAAACTTACCCTGTTTAGCTTATAGCCCTGAACTAAACAGGTCCCAAAGCCAGCTGGAATGAGATTACATTATCCAGCAGGGCTGTCCCTTTTCTGGTTCTCATCCCTATGAAATTCTGCCCTTGTTAAACAGCTGTCTGCACAGGGCAGCTGCATTCTTTACCAGTTGAAGTGTCCAGGTTGTCTTCAAGGGCGGGCCCATGCAGAAAGTGTTGCAGTAGCCCAACAAGGTTTCCTCATTCCCTCACACAAACTGGACTGCAAACATTCTAGAAACTGATTGGCTGGAATGTTTGTATTCTGCTAATCGGTGCCAGAACTGCTTCACGCAGGGATGCTTGTTGCTTCTGCAAATGCATCCACAGTGGCAACAGAGCATCCCCAAGGAGTATCATTTGCGCTTTCCTTGCCATCCTTGTGCCTACTTTCCATCCCACCCACCCCGCACTACTGGAGGACTTGTTCCTGGCTGAATAAAGTACGCTTTGCTGAAATCACTCTACGTCTGCGTACTTTTCAGTGATGTTCCTCCAAACTTACCTGGATTCCTCAGTGGGCAGATCACCAATGGCAGCCAAGCATCCACAAAGTACAACTTCCCCACTCCAGTCTTCACCCTCTGTATCTGCTGTATTCCAGGCTGAACGCTCAAGAAGTCAGATGTACGTTTAGAAGAGGCTCCTTGCACTTTGAACTGGCAGCAGCTACTTCTCCGTAGCCTATCAACAAATCCAATGCAAGCATATGCAGCTGCCCATGACTGGTCACTCCATCTCTGCCACCTCCTCTTCGCCCATCCTGTCTTTGGGAAGAGAATGGAAGAGGGTGAGGGAAGACAGGCAACTGGGGACTGGGAAATTAGTGGAAAGAGGAGGACATGAGAGCTGTGGAGAGACCAGCCATGGTCCCCAGCAAGAGACCAGCCATGGTCCCCAGCAAGAGACCAGCCATGGTCCCCAGCAAGACTCTGCATTTGACATGTCGCTCTGCTATAGCTACTTATTTTCTTTAAAAGAGCTCAACGCTCTATTTGCAAGCTCACAAACTTTTTTAAAAAAATATACCTCCCTCTGATTCACACCTGATGGAATATGAAGGTTGGGCCTGGGGTAGCCACCACATAACAGTCAGAGGTGAATTGTCAATTCAGTTGAGCCTTCCTCCCCTCCATCATTCTCACTGAAACGGTGCAGGAGGGCCTGATCCCCCCCCCTTGGGGACAGCAATCCATCGCTGCGAACATGTAGGTTTCCCCTGGGGACATTTCAGGTCAGAAAAACAGCACGGGGAGGCTGAAGTCCCGTCGACACATGCATGCACAGGAAGAGATGATCCAAATTGGGCACTGCATGCAAAGGAAGAGATGAAAACCCCCCCCCAACTCATATCTGACGGTTACCCAGGGTGGAGGAGGGGAGATGCTCTCTGCTCTCAAATGGAGTTCTTCCTTTCTTTTTAGACACGATTCTCAGGTGGAAAATAAGGCCAAGATAAATGCAGCCTTCCTGGAATGCGCCTGCCCAAAGAGATGGTTTCCACTCACCTCATGGAAGGTCAGCTCTAAGAAAACCTGTTCCAATCACCCCACCATCTAGGAATGAGACATGATGTTATGGGAAATGCAGAGCTACCCAAGGGCTGGTCAACGCAATTTACACTTTGTCTACAGATGATGCCATACAATAATTAATTAATCTAAATTCACAGACAGAAAACCTTATGAGCCATGTCAATAGCCTTTAACAAGCCTGCACCCCCACCCCTTTTGGGGTACAATGGTGTCTTTTTAGTAACCTTCTGACTGGTCACGGTCCCTTGGAGTTCTGATTTGCAATTGTCCATGTTCAGCAGCTGCAGAAAATCCGTGGGACACAGGGCACTGAACTGTGAACAGCAGCCACCCACCCACCCTCCCACCCAGAATTGAGCTGTCTGTCAGTGGATGACTTGGGCAGTCAATAGATCACTGAACTGAAGGCTGAGGTGACCTTGCTGGGGGGCGAAGCTGGCCTCTGAGGGAGGAGGGGATGTGTCTCTGTTTCCAGAGCCTTCAACTTGGTGTTGTCCTCATTGCTTCTCATACAGTTCCCCTGGGTCATGCGAACGGCGCGACAACGTGGCAACGCAAGCTCGGCCGGAGCCAGTTAGGATAGAGGCTGGTGCAGGGATCGTCACAGAGTCACGGGTGACGGAACCACCCAGCAGGAGCCGCTGCAAGAGCCGAGCTGAGCCGAGCCGAGCCACCCTGCAGAGTCGGAGGAAGGAGAGCCGCTGGATTAACAAACTAGCCGGTTGGGTGCCTGATAGGCATTCCCCTCCCCAGTACTATGTGGCCCTAGCTAGGATCGTTAACATTGTACGCTGTAAACCGCTCAGAGCCCTTCGGGGGAGAGCGGTCTAGAAATTGAAAGTTAAATAAATAAATAAAAAACATGCCCGGAATCGGGGTCCAGGCACCTTCAGATTGCGGCACCTTGGCTTTGTTCCTGAGTGGATCACACAAAGCTGGGAGTCTCTCTGGCCATGCCCAGAATGCCTTCCTCTCACTAGCAAGCAGCTCACACAGATATGGGGCCTGGGGAAGTGTGGCTTCTGGAGCCTTTGCCCCCTTGCTAAGGAGTGGGCATGTTCCTCTCCACATAGGAGCACCCCTTTTAGAACAGCGGCCTGGGAATCCACCCCCATGCCAGGTCCTGATTAGGAACCCAAGCGATAGACACAGCTGGAGGGAAGAGGGCCCCATCCAGTGTTCCCTCTAAGCTGAGTTAGTGTGAGCAAGCGCAGTTTTTTAGCCTCTGGCTCACACATTTTAGTCTTAGCTTGGGAAGGAGGGCTCCAGAGCAAACTAATTTATGCAGTAATGCCAGCAGCTCACAAAGTGGAATTTTTGCTCAGAAGACTCCACAGCTTAGAGAGAGCCTTGGATCCTCTCCATCACAGCCTTCTTTCCAAGAGCTCAAGGGGGCATCCATGGATCCCCTTTGTCCTCACAACAACCCTGTGGTGTAGGTTAGGCTGAGAAATAATGAGTGGATGCAGGCCAGCCCACCTGCTGTGGGGGCATTTCAACCCATGCCTCACCAGCCTTTAGCTCACCACTCTAGCCAAGCCCCTCTGCTGCCTTATCCCGGCACAATGGTAACCAGCACATTTTGGAAAGTACCCCTATTTGCACATGACCTTTATTCAGCTAGTGAGCCATGAAGCTCCTCTGAGGCCTGCGTGCTACTCTGGCACAGAAGAGCAGATAATGACAATATTGTATTTCAGCTAATAAAAAAGTGTTTCCAGAGCAATTTGACACAAAAGTGAGACTGTCTCCTGTGAAAAGCAGGTCTCTGACACACAGCATAAACAGCCCAATAAAACAAATGCTCCTTCCCCACATGAACAGCACTAATTTTAGGCTGGTGTAGTTGGTTCGCCTACCCGTGTTTACAAAATGAGTTGTTCCAAAGAAGCAGAGCAGAAGCACAGTGCTAGAAGATGGCATGAGGCCGTAGTTGGTTCTCGGTTATTTCTGGGGGTGTTCATGACTTGGGAGTCATCTCTGTCATATCTCTCTTAACTAAGACTTGGGAGTCATCTCTATCTCTCTTAACTAAGACTTGGGAGTCATCTCTGTCATATCTCTCTTAACTAAGACTTGGGAGTCATCTCTGTCATATCTCTCTTAACTAAGACTTGGGAGTCATCTCTGTCATATCTCTCTGGCAGGGCTATTTTTGGGCAGGAATGCACAGGAACGGAGTTCCAGCTGGCTCCTGAGTTGGCCACGCCCAGCAGGAACTCATTAGCATAACAGGCCACACCTAACAGCAGAAACTCATTAGGATTGGCTACATTAGGGGTGTGTGGCCTAACATGCAAAGGAGTTTCTGCTACAAAAAAGCCCTGGGTTTTGACAACAAAGTAAACAGAATAAGTAACAAAAGATGGGTGTGGCTGGATGACCACACTTCTGGTAACATGGGGTGTGTGGCCTAATATGTTAATGAGCTGTGCTGTCAGGGGTGTGGCATAATATGCTAATTGTATTGAAAATCAGTCCCTAGAATATTTCTGTTTTCTGTAGTGAATGTATTCTTTTTAATATCCACGTTAGGTAATTGCTCCTTTCTAGTGACTGTATATCAAGCGTAACAGCTTGTTACCATGTTGAGGCAAGACCGGCAGCAAGAATAGGTGTTAAAGTAGGTTTCTTTGGTTAGTGACTGGTTGCCCATTTATACAAACTGCATATCCTTCTGAGGGTAAGCTGCTTATGTATGCATTTTATTTTTTTGCTTATGTATCCTCTTTGGAAGCTTTTTTTTCCCCTGTTCTCTTTGGAAGTTTCTTATGCATTCTCTTTGGAGGTGGTGTTTCTGTTTAGTAATATTATACTTACTTTATAGGATGTTCTTCTGAGATGTGTATATCCTGGTTGTATTGAAAATTATACCTGAGATCACTTGTAATAGGTAATATCATTTTATATACTTTTTGCCTTACATAAACATATGTCTCAGTTCTTTTTGCTTGTACTCAGTTTTAGTTTCTCTTTGCTTGTATTTAGTCTTAACTGAAGAAGAATTTTGAAACAAAGTTATTAATATTCGGAACCTTCTTGGCGTTTGATACAATCCTGTGGGAAACAAATGATCAATTAATTAAGAAATTATATGTGTATTTGTTACAGTCATAGAGGATGAGGTAATTAAAGAATGCATGATAAAATGGCCCCCAAATTTTGGTCATAATACTGAGCTTGATCCTTGGTTGCAAATATGGAAAACAAATGTAAAAATAACATCGTTTTTTTTAAAAGAGAATCTATATACAATGTTCTATAGGTGGCATATGACGCCAGATAAATTAGCCAGAATGTACCCCGGAATGTCTGATAAGTGCTGGAAATGTAAGATAAGGGTGGGAAACTTCTTTCATGTTTGGTAGAAATGTAAAGATGTGATGATATAATGGGAAAGGGTTCATGAAATGTTGCAAAAAATATGTCTGACACTGATACCATTTAAACCAGAATTTGTTTTGCTTAATATTATGCCTGATGATGTAAAAGACAAGAAAGTTAAGCACTTAATTATACATATAGTTACAGCAGCAAGAATAATCTATGCCAGGTATTGGAAGAAACCAGAGATACCAACAAAAGATGAACTCTTGACAAAAATATTTGAAATAGCAGAAATGGATATATTGACAGACTCATTGAAAGATCAAAGTAAACAAAATGTGAGAGAAAATTGGACACCGTTTTATGAATGGGCGAAAAGAAACCGTGGAAAGGAAGATCATGAACAACGGATTACTCCCCTGCGGTCAGGGTGCCATCGAATCCGTTTCCATGTTCTTTTAAATTGTCCATTTTATACTAAGATTCGAGAAAAAATTCTGGACACCCTTCTTTTTACAGGGCGTGGTCTTCCTGAGAGTGTCACGGTCCAGTTGCTACTCTCTAGGCAAAACGCTTCTATCACTTTTAAAGTCGCTTGTTTTCTTCAATCTGTAATTAGAACCAGGGAAACTATTAATTGATCAGTTCTTTCTTTGTTGACTCTTAGACAGCCATACTTTTGATGTATTCCTACATTTTAATGTAATCATATCTCTTACATGCCAATAAAGGTTGTTTGTCTGTCTAGAATAATGGATTATAGTTATTATAACCTAGGATAAATGTAAGTTGAACTGCAAAGAATAGGTACTTTTACAAGGACCATAACAGAAGATTTTAGAGATTGGTTTAAGCACTTTCAGATTCGGAAAGTATATAAATGAAAAGAAGTATGGAAACAAAGGTTTAAGATGGGAATTGTATTGTAACAGCCATTATTTAAGCTTCATGGAAATTCCCTTGATGTCTTATCCCCTTCCCCATGTCCTTCCCTCCCTAAATGTCTTATATAATTAGTGAAAATCAAATAATTTTTTTTTAAAAAATATCCGGAACCTTCATATCAACTCATCGGACTACTTACCTGCTTGATCTACTTATGCTTCTTAGCATCCACGTATTATTCTTGTGCTTGTTGTATTTGATGGCTTTGTGATTCGTGATTGAATATTCTCATTCGTGTCCTTATAAATATTACAATATTGTATTTATTAGCTTCTGCTACTCTCAGCATCTTCTATTGTGCACAGCTTTGCTTATTTTTATTTTTTGTTGTGTGATCGCTTACTGTTTATTTAGTCTCTCTGGAGCATGCTGGGAAATGTAGTCCAAGACCCCAAGGTTCTTAGGTGTGGTGAGTAGCCACACCCTGAAGACATTTTAAATAAAACCACATTATCCATTTTGTGTAAATATTTGCCTTCTGATGAAAAAAATTAGTTTTGGTGTGTACGTAGGGTGCCATGACAGGATTTTCAGTAAAATGAGGTGGGAATTTCTCAAAATGCTGCACAGGAGGATCTAAAGCCCCGTCAGTAGAAATAAAAAATAAATAAGCAAGCTTGGAGAGGGATGTCAGTTTTTCTGGCACAATATCCTTGCTAAATCATTAGATATGCATGGGATGAACTGCAGAATGAAAGGGGGGGAGTCATGTTGGCCTTTACATGGACACAGCCCTTTATTCACAGCTGGATTAAAGGAAGTAGGCGGATTTTGGAGGGACTGCGGAGCCCGGGAAATGTCAGACAAGGTTCCTCAGCACTTGGCTCTTTGCTCTGAGGGGCCAAATTGCATGATACTCCATGCCCTGTCAGTGCAGGTAAAGCCTGCAGTGGGGCTGATAGCAGGGCCTTCCAAACGCTCAGTCCTTTTGCCCCAAGAATGCACCCTCCCGTGCCCACTGTCATCTGGCACCATTTAAAAAGACCAACGTACAAAGGACAATATATGAGATTAATCCCTCACTGGTGTTGAATCTTGACTTGTATAACATCACCCCCACACGCACGCACACACTTCCTTCTTCATTTCAAGGTAATACTCCTCGTTCCCTGCACACAGAAACCCCCTGCCTCATCTGTGAGTGGCCTTGTTGCCCAGGCCTCCTGACAGGAACATAAAACCATCCAGTTTGCGATTCTTCGAGGGCATGCTGTACCCTTCTTGAAAGGCAGAAAACTGAGCCCAGATGAGTATGCAAGTCATCAATCCACAAGGGTGCTGAAGAGGTTAAAAGATCTCACCTGCAGAGGGTTTTAAGTGCCACCCAGAGAATCAGAGAATTAGGAAACTTGGTTCATTATTTTTTCACGGGTAGGCAGGCCCTTCCGCTTTTGATGTACAGCGTACATGCCAATTAAGGGCCCATGACGCCTTCCAGGTTCCCAGGGCAAGAGGCATCACTCATGACCTTGGAGGACCCTCCCTCCAGGCCCTGCTCCGGGGTGTGTTTCTGTACACAAATGGCTAAAATGTAATTGGGACACAAAGGGAGTTTTCCTCTTAGGAGATGAAGCTGCCAGGAAGCTGCTGGGTAATGTTTCGGTACAATGGATGTCGTAACTTAATATCCTTTTGTTGTTCAGTCGCACAGTCGAGTCCGACTCTTCGCGACCCCATGGACCAGATCACACCAGGCCTTCCGGTCTTCCGCCATCTGAAAAGGGGTTCTCCCTCCATGTACCACCATACCAGATTATGATAGTGAATTGCATTTTTAAACAAATCCAAAGAAAAGTGAAGGCTATTCGTTGTCCAATTAACCAAGCAAATGTCCCTTTCTCCAGAGTATCATGTATGAAAACACCAGCATCATTCCAGGCTCCGCGTTTCAGGCCATGTGATTTCCCATGGGGACCTCCTTGCTCACCCTCTCATCCATGGAACTACAACTCACAGGAGTCCTGTGAAAATGGCAGCCTTCATCGGTTTGATTTTTATCCCAACTCTCCTCCAAGGCCGTCAGGGCAGCACACAGCAACCCTGTGAGGGAGCATCACCTGGCAGCCAGCAGCTGGTCCAAGGCCGTGGTTACATTTCAACCATTTGTGTACACAAACACACTTCGTGGCAAAGTAGGGATTTGAACCCAGTGCTCGCCAGTGTCAGCAAGCTGCCATGGTGTTC
>NW_015170946.1:0-12936 GCF_001447785.1 Gekko japonicus
ATGGAAACTGGTAATACCTTTACTTACATGTTCATTTTCCTTTAAAGATGTCAAGTAAGAAGATGGTTAACATGTTTTTTTTATCATATATAGTAGAAATATATAAGATTAATCTGACTTTAGATCATATATAGTAGAAATGCTTGTAGTTTACTTAGATTTGTGTTAGACTAAAGAAATAAGCAGCTTTTAATCTATAGTGTTGCTAAGAGGGAAGTTTCTGATATGGTAAAATATTAGCATTGTTATGTATGAGAAATTTGATTAGACACTATGACATTGTAATACTTTCGTTGTTGTTTTTTTAAACTTTTTCTTTCTGAAAATTGATAAAATATTTTTAAAAAAATAAAAAATGGGGGCAGGAAAAGAAAATAAACAAAATAGTTTGCATGGAGATCCTTGAGACTATTTCATAAAATCTTGGCAGCCATTTTAGATTACCCAGGCAGATATTGTAACCCAAAATGGCTGCTAAGATCCTGCAAGCTACTATTTTATATATGCTGTTAAGTCACAGCAGAGGTATGGTGACCCTGTGAGGTTTTCAAGGCGAACAACATTCAGAGGTGGTTTGCTATTCGTGGTTTGCCATTGCCTGACTCTGTGTTTGGGTTTGCTGCTGTGAGGAAAATTTTGTGATGAGCAAGTAGAACACGGAGATCACTGAGGCAGGAGTTATGTATACAAAGAAGATTTACAGATTGTCTTTAGACAACAGATTAGCAGCACAGGTATCCAGGTTGTTTAAGGAGAAACCTGGCTAAGCCACATGAGTTCAAGCTAGTTATGTGTTAGAGAATGAACTTGATATTTGCTTTATATTTGCTGCTGCATACACTACATGGACTGCGCGCGCACACATATAGGCTCAGAAAGCTGTACAAGTCACCTGTTGTGATGCTACACATAGAAGGTGCCTGCATAAGCCTTACACCTGAATGAGGTTTCAGCCACACAGCATCAGCCTGGTGGGAAGCACACATCTCCATATTGTCAGCAGAAACAACAGCTTGTGAAGAAGCACCCCCATTGTTGAACTGTCTCCTGTCACGTATGCCACATCTCTGCTTTATTTTACATTGGCATTTCCACCAGATGGACCTTTTATGACCAGAGGGATGGCCGAGCTTCATCTGCACTTCAAGGAGGTTCCTTGATGCCAAGTTTCACACTTGCCCAGATGCCATCCTTTGAGTTAGGTCTTAAGTTACAATATTGCCCAAACTTCTAGGTTGCCACCCCTCACTACATGCAACCAATAGGATTAGTCTTGGGACGGACTAACAGGTAGGTGGGTCAAGAGGTTGGCACAGTTGCCACTCACCCAAAGAACCACCTATAAAAGGTAAGGACCAGTCGTCTGGACCTTGCTAGCCGCAATCCCCGCAACACCCTCTGTCTGCTTTAACTCCCCCTTTGTCCAGCTTACTATACCCAAACCCTTGCCTCTACTTGATCTCTTGAACTGCAGTCAAGAGACCCAAATGTGCTGGCTGGTTCTAGCTGTGTGTTAAACTTCCCTAGAGCTCTATTTCTCCCCATCCATTCTTCATTGGAACGAACAAAGCTTCAGGACAGATAAGTATCACCCCTCATCACCCTACCTGCTAATGCAAAAGTGACTATTTTACTACTATTTGTACCCTGCCCTCCCCACAATGCAGGCTTGGGGCGGCTCACAATCAATGCATAATACAATTAAAACAACATAAAATAATCTAAAAACAATTCCATTATAGCTAATTGAAAATTCATAAAGTGCTGGTGATGGTTAATTAATTGTTCAAGATGGCTTACTTTCAAAGTATACTTTCAAAAGTCTAGGAGTCATTCTGCTCATGATCTTCCTGCGGCACAGGCTAGGTGTGAAAACCGAGGGCCAGGGCTCTATAGTGGCGGTGGCTCCCTAGCTGAAAGCCTGATGGAAGAGCTCTGTCTTGCTGTAAAAGATCCCGCAGGGCCCTGATCTCCTCCGGGAGCTCATTCCACCAGGATGGGGCTGCCACTGAGAAAGCCCTGGCCCTGGTAGTAGCGAGCCTGGCATCCTTGGGGCCTGGGAGGGTCAGTCAATTTTGAGATCCCAACCGTAGTGCTCTCTGGGGTATATATGGGGGAAGGTGGTCCTGCAGATATGTCAGACCCTGACCATATAGGGATTTAAAGGTAAGAACCAGCAACTTGAAGTGAATTTGGTATGCTATTGGCAGCCAGTGCAGTGTCCTCAGCGCAGGCTGGATGTGCTCCCACCTGGGGAGACCCATCAAAAGCCTGGCTGCAGCATTCTGCACTAACTGTAGCTTCCGAATCTGTGACAGAAGCAGCCCCATGTAGGTAAAAATAGGCTTTCATGGACTAGCCATTTGGTTTGATCCTCTCTCTCACATAGGATTCCACCAACACCCAGAAGTCAGACTAAATAGTACAAGGTCTGCTCATTTCCAGGATCTTGAGCTATAAACATCATTTTACCAATGTAGCAATGAAAATACACACACGAAACAACATCCTCCAAAAATTATGTGGTATAACTTGGGATGCGGCTGCTACAACACTTAGATGCTCAGCTTTGGGGTTGGTGTATAGTACTGAGAAATACTGAATGATTGAAGGTCAAAGAAGATGGGGATGGCAAAGGATGAGATGGTTAGACAGTGTCATAGATGCAACGAACATGAAATTGAGCAAACTTTAGAGGACGGCGGAAGACAGGAAGGCCTGGCGTGATCTGGTCCATGGGGTTGCGAAGAGTTGGACTCAACTGTGCGACTGAACAACAACAAAACTGAGAAATATGATGCTTCAGAGTGGCTCAACAGCCCCCAAGTTTACAAACTTGAGAATCATCAGTGGACATATTAAACCCACTCCAACCTATTGGCTACCTACGTTGTGCCACATCGCTCTCCCGCATCTCCGAAGACAAGATGCTCTTCTGTGCAGGCCTGTAGCTACAATGGGGCATTTCGGGGCCCAGCCCCCTGACCTTCCACCAGGGCCCCCCAAGTTATCACCATGGCCATTCCCCCCAACTTGTTTCTTGCACTCATCGCCACAGTCAGGGGCCGCAGCAAGCCTCGCACCACCCTTCCCCCCTGGCAGCTCTCTGTATCTCTCCTCAGCAAGGAAAGCCCTGTCCTCCACTCCCATGCTGCTACTTTGTTTTCTTGTCTCTTGCCAGTTGGCAAAGCAAGCCCCGCCTCCAGTTCCATGCTGCTAATCTTGCCTCTCTTTTGCTTGACTCTTGCCGGTTGGCAAAGCAAGGAAGCCCCAACTCAATGCTACTCTCTCCTTGCCTGCCCCAGCCGGCTCCATCCCTCCAATTCCCAAGCTAGCAAGTCAAGCCCTGCACAGGTAGAATTGCCTTTGTTTATCAGATCAGCCACCCAGCTGCCTGTCTCCATGCCCATATTCCTATCCCATGTCCATTTCTACGGGGTGCCGTTGGGGCTTTTTTCTCCAAGCCTGATTCCACTCTCCCCACCCAGCCACTTAGGCAGCAATTATGCCAACTGAGCTGGTACTCCTTGCCTTCCCCCTTTCTCTGGGCCAATCCCCACTCCCCACCCCACCTCTGTGACTCAGCATAACTCCATCCCAGCTTGGAGGCTGGGGAGTGGCCTGGGGGCTTGGAGCTGGGGGAGAGGGGGAGAGGGGGAGAGAGAGAGAGAGAGAGAGAGAAGCTGGGCCAGTGCTTTTTTTATGCAGGCTGACTGAGCTCCCTCCCACCTAGTCCCCATGGCTGCCAGCCAACTTCTCTCTTCCCAAGCCAGGGGAAGCCAGTGCTTTCTCTCCCCACCCCCACCCTCCCCCTCATCCCAGCAGCAACCTCCAGAACATCTTTTCTGCATTGGGGGAAGGGAACTGGGCAGGCACAAGATGTCTAAGCTCAAGGCAAGCAGAACTGACGGCCAGGCAGAGGGCTGAAAAGCTGGTAATTAAATTACTTTTAATCGAATTAGCCAGTGCCCCCCCCGGAATTAAAATGCCCTTCAAATTAGAAATTCCTGGCTACGAGCCTGCTTCTCTGTGAATATATAAAGATCATCAAAAACAGAGAGCTGCCCATTCACAAAGACATGGCTGACACGGGCCTATCCAGACTGAGATCCCGACATCCAGCAATAAGACCTGCACAAGTCCTGCAGTCACAAATTTTCGATCTAAGGAATGAATGGCCACGAACATGGATGCAGTCTACCTGCTATTCATAACCTGATAAATACAAATGAGAGGCCCGCAGGATTTGACTTGCCATGTAAAGCATGGAAGATGGCTAATAGAATATGAACAGGCTTTGGCAGGTGCAATGATTTGTTGTTTAAATGGGGCAAAATAGCAGGTGTGCGATTGTGGTGCAGCCCAACAAACTATTTTTCAGCTGTCACAGGAATGTGAGCATCATGCTTTCCAGGGAGATGTGACAGAGCTCTTTGAACTTTCCCTAGCTGCAATTGAGGGGATTGGAAATTTAGATAGTAGTATTTAGTGGGATTGTTCAATCTGTCTGTATACCTGTTGTATCAGCTTGGTTACATATTTTATATTATTATATGCATCCTGTGTGTAATCCTGCCATACAATAAACAAACAAACAAATAAATAAATACACTTTTAATATGATCAGTGTGGGTATGTACTGAAAACATACCACATGAAGTACCCTGACAGAATATAATACTGAAGAAATAAAGTTAAATCAGGATTGCACTTTTAGACATCAGCCTATAGATGTCAGCAACAGCTTTGGGAACAGCAAGGTTTATTCCATGACAAAAGAATAAATGTGGTCACCTCCCTTTGTATTCAGCACACAGACATTTGACCCACGTTTTGAAGTGCCAAAACCCTGTAAATATTGCTAGCTTATTCAGGAAACACTGGTTTTCAGTTGTTAATGAATTAATGTATAAATGAAGAGGATTAAAATAGAACAATTATATTGTTTAGTTAATTTCCTTCCATTTCAGTAGCTCTTTCTTGTTCAGATGTTACAGGCTGCAATTTCATACTCAAAAAATGGCAAACTAGTAAATATAGGAGAAGAATTTTGGGGTGTTGCTTCTGAGAAGTAGGGTCTTACCTACGAACACTTATCCACAAATACTCATGCACATACTTGGGTTTTGAGGCACCACAGTGCTCTCATTTTTGCTACAAAAGACTAACATGGCTGCTATTCTGGAATTATTAATTTATTTGACTTACTCTCTGCAAAGCAGTCTCAGGGCGGCTTACAAAAACTGTATAAAACACTAAAACAAGAAAAGTAATAGAACCACAGCACTATAAACCTAAACATAATGAGTTATAAAGTGCTAGTACAACTAATATAACAATGGGAGACGTTTGCAGCATTCACAAGTATCCAGGGCCCTGATATCCTCTGGAAGCTCATTCTACCAGTATGGAGCTGCTACTGAGAAGGCCCTGGCCCTCGTCACAGCCAGCCTGGCTTTCTTGGGGCCCAGAAGGGCCAGACAACTTCATAGTGCTCTCTGATCGTAGTGCTCTCTGAGGAACACATGGGGAAAGGCGATCCCTTTGGTCTGTAGGCCACTGACCATTTAGAGCTTTAAAGGTAAGAACCAGCACCTTGAACTGAATTCGGTATGCTATAGGCAGCCAGTGCAGTGCTTCTGCATAGGGACACCCAACAACAGCCTGGCTGACGCATTTGCACTAGATACAGCTTCTGGATTTGGGACAAGGGCAACCCCATGTAGAGAGCATTACAGTAATCCAATCTCGAGGTGACCATTGCGTGGATCACCATTGTCAGGTCATTGCGTTTGAGGAAGAGAACCAACTGCCTAATCAGCCGAAGATGATAAAAGGCTGACTTCGCAGTGGCTGCTACCTGGGCCTCCATTGTTAAGCAGGCATCCAGGAGCACTCCCAAGCTCCTAACCTCCGGTGCTGGCACCAACGGCACCCCATCGAAGGTTGAGAGTGGGTTCCCTACCCCCGGGCTGCTCTGACTCAGATATGGAATAAGTCCCTGTCTTGAAAGAAAACAGTGCAAACAGAATCAGGATCTCCTTGCTTGCAGAGGAAAGGACATTAGTTAGGTGGTCATAGAATTACACAAAAGATTGAGGGGGAGTCAGGTAGCCATTTACTTAAAATATCACCTTCATCTGTTCTTTTAAGTATGCAGAAATCTGAGCATTACCATGCTCTTGCAACTGCTCAAAAATTTGAGAAGCAAGGGCAGAGTTTTTACTGAATTTTGTGCCCCCATCTTTTTGACTTAAAGAGCTGCGAGTCTTTATTTTTATGCCATTTTCTGTTTCTTCCCACTAAACTTTCCTGTTTGAGCTTATGTCACTTGTAACATTTTCTGTCCCATTACGTGGACAAAATGAAGAGGCTCACAATGACATGTGAAAACAAGAAAAAAGAACAACAAAAGACATTTTTGCACATCACTAAACCAAGAGCATCTCTCAAGCTGCAATCTTATGTGTATTTACACAGTAGCAAGTCTTGGCACACTCAGTGGAACTTACTCCAAAGTAAACATATGCAGGTTTAGGCTGTCAGTCTCTTAAAAGTAGTTTTCAAAACATTTCATTCAAAACTTATATTGAATTTGCTGAGCTGTACATGTTACATGAATGTGGTTAGGAGCTTTTATTCTAGGAATACTTGCTAGATGAAAATCCAGTAGATAAAAGGACATAATAGCACTGTGAGGTCTAATTAAATTTAGTGCTGTGGAGCTAGGAGTGTTCTGAGAGAACATAAGAACATAAGAGATGCCAATGTTGGATCAGGCCAAAGGCCCATCCAGTCCAACACTCTGTGTCACACAGTGGCTAGAAATACCAGTGCCATCAGGAGGTCCCCACAGGAGTGGGGCCAGGACATTAGAAGCCCTCCCACTGTTGACCGCCCCCCAAGCACCAAGAATACAGAGCATCACTTGCCCCAGAGCCCCTATCTATACCTTGTGGCTAATAGCCACTGATGGACCTCTGCTCCATATGCTTATCTAATTCCCTTTTGAAGCCGTCCATGCTTGTAGCCTCCTGTGGCAGTGAATTCCATGTGTTAATCACTCTTTGGGTGAAGAAGTACTTCCTTTTATCTGTTCTAACCTGACCGCTCAGCAATTTCATTGAGTGCCCACGAGTTCTTGTATTGTGGGCACTCAATACTGGGCATTTGTTATACTCTGCAGAGAACCATTCTCTGAACACCCCCCCCCTTTTAAAAACAAGAGATATTCCTTTAAAGAAGGGAGGTCTTATAAACTTCAACATCATTCATTACCAGTTCAAGGGAGGGATGTTTTCATGTTGGTGTTTTGAGTAGCATCTTATGATCACTTTTGGTCATTCAAAGCCATAGGTAAATGCCACAAACATGTACAGAATATAGGAAACTATGGGCTGTGGTGTAGTTTTGCTAAAAACATGGTTGCCAAAGGGATCATAAATCCATTTCAGCTACCATGGTGGCTAGCTGTATCACTGAAACCACCTGCATGCCATATTTTGTAGTAACTTGTCAGAATAGGATTTCAAATGATAGGTAGCATAGAAGAACTGACTGGCTTCTACTGTTAAGCACAGGATGGTGCTGTAGCTGCATTGTTACAAACCACTCATGCACTGCTGTAGCATACATACCATATGTTTACACTATTTGTATTTTTCCCAGGGATTCACCTTGTTAGCCTTTTTTTTGACTTGCTTGTCCACGTAACATACAGCTCTTCTTAAAAAAGCTAAATTCTGCAAACTATTATCTTGGTGACTGGAGGCTATAGATGAAGGTGAACAGATTAAAACTGAGCACAGATAAATAAGAGGTGATTTTAGTAGGGAATCCCTTAGCCTTGAAAGTGTTTTTTCCCTTGTGATGGGTGTGGTGACATTACCCCTACCTAAGTAGATACACAGCTAAGGGCAGACATGTGTATTTTTTTTTTAATCTGTTTTAATTTGAGATTTGGATTTTGGGGAGTACATTGGCTTCATTATCTGAAAATTTTGGGCCTCTTAATACTGTTTTGGGATTCTGTTTTGGGTATGTTGGGTTCATTATTTCTAGGGAATCAATTGGGGGGTCTGAAGAGACTGTTTTCCCAAGCAAATGGAACCACAATTGCACAACCTAGTTACCCCTTTCTAGTAAAGACTCTCCACATTCCAAGTCAATTTGAACAGGGTGCCCCCAGCTATCCTTTTCTCCATTGTTTCCTATGGGAAAAAATATGATGCTTCCACCATCCAAACAGAACCAATGCCAAATGTGAGAATCCAAACAGAATCAATGTTAAATATGAGAATCCAAACAGAATCAATGTTAAATATGCGAATCCATAAAGAATCAATGGCAAGTGTGAGAATCCAAAAAGAATCAATGTCGAACTTGAGAATCTGACTTCTGCAAATTGACCATGGACAGCTCTCCTGGTCTCTCCTTGGGATCCCATTGGGTGAGAGAGCAGACTCCTCTCCCCATTGTCCATGAAAAACCTGAAAAACCATTCACAGAGCAGCAAATGTAGGGCCATTTTTGTCAGTTTTTCTCAAATTCTTTGTGTCTAGAATTCCAGAATCCTGAAAAACCTGGGGAATGCCTTAAACAGTTTTGGAATCCCTGAAACAACCCCAAACAGCCATTTTGGGGTATATTTTTGGACTGAGGATATCTCAGTGCGTACAAAGGAGGTTTCCTGGATACATTACTGTTACTGGGTCAGCAAAAATGGGGAATGACCTGTGTGTGTGTGTGCACATTCATTTTACAGGCTACATTTATTGCAGAAGTGGCATTCTGTCTTGGAAATAAGTGAGTCTGCTATGCTATCTGCTTTTGTAACTACCAGGATTGACTATTGTAACATACTTTTTGTGGAATTGTCCTTCAAATTTTATCAGATGATTCAGCTGGTAAAAAAACCCCTTCTACTTGCATTGTCATGGATGTTGGGAGGCATGAACATATCTAACCAATTCTTTGACTGCTGCTGACTTCTTTTTGGTTTTGGCACCAACTGAAGGTGCAATTTAAATCTTTAAAGCCAGTTTTTGCCTAGGACCCACATTCTTGCACAGATACCATTCATTTAAGTGGAGCATGCATAAGAGAATTTCTGTTTGCATTGCATCCTGCCTGGATAATTATACAATTACATTGCATTTAATGGTCCTACCACCATTCTGCTGACAGAAGAGGGAGATATGGTGTGATATCCTTGTCGTGATGCGTGGAATGCTGGCCAGCATGTCAGTGCCCAAAGAGAGTTGGAGTACCCAAAGAAGACTGGAGTCCAGAGCTTAGGTGCAAACACACAGTGATATTTATTCACACCCAGCTTCCACCAACATACATTTCTTAGTGTCAAAGTGCTCCGCTGCAACCAAATCAAGTGATAGACAGAGATACACTGTACACCCTTTACATATATACATCCATGAGCCAATCAGTACACAGCTGATGCAATCCTGATGTAATACTTCAGTGCCAGGCTGGACTGCTTCAAACCAGTTTGAGCCAGCCTCTCTTGCAGCTTCTAGCTGTCACTTGCACTGACATTAGATTAAACTCATCTAGGCCAGCCTTACTTAGACATGTGAATCACGACAATCCTCTGATTCCTATCCGCACAGCATGTCGGGTTTTTTTGTCTGAGTGGATTCTCTTTTCCCAAGCAATGTCTTTTTGGGATCACAGAATGCTGCTGGGTAAAAGAGAGGTGGTGAAAATTCTGCTTCCACCAGTTAAATGATGGGAGGATACAGCCTATTGGTTTATATCCAGTGATGTACTAGCAGAAGCATATACAGATAGTTCAGTTAGGCATTTACAAGATCTTGTACAACACCTAGTGCTTTCCTCCTTATATATTATAGTGCCCAGTAATTGGTTGCACAAGATGTTTTGCAAATAGAAACACAAGTGTGGATACAATAAGTTTAACTTAGTGCAAGTTGCTTCCTGTGCTTGCCACCGGCCCACCTTCTCCACTTGGGAAGGACTGCCCTTGCTCTCCGCTCTCCCTGCAGTGTTGCAGACAGGAACCTGGGTAAGTCTGGGCCTTGGCTTCCCATTGGATTTTTTATTCATGACATCATGTTGATTTTACATTTCATTTGCCTGCACTGTGATGCCTTCTAACATGTAGGAACTCACATAGGACAAGGAACTCTGGTGAGTGTAATCATTCCGATATGATCTTCATTTGTAAATAAACTAGCACTGGAGCTGCTGCAAAATGAACCCATTTAAACATGAGCAGTGAGAAGTATGAAAGTTTCCATTCTTGTTTGAACCCTGTGTATTCCCTCATGTACCACTTGCCAGACATTGCAAGTCATTTTTGAGGCAAATATGCTGATGGACTTTAAAATGTGCAAAATGCTTGAAGAATGAAAAAGTAAGAAGTTACCAGTACAAGATATATGCTGCCTTTCCACCCAAATAGGGTCCTCAAGGCAGCAAACGGCAAGGCATTAAAAATATTTAAAACCTTAAAACAGTATTTAAAATGTATATATAAATATTTAACAATACAATGAGAACATATAGGTATACAAACAACAAAAGAACAAATTTACAAGTTGAGGCAGGCTACTTACTTCTTCCTCACTTTTATGTGGTCTCTGTGGCAAAATAACCCTAGCATGCACCTTGTTCTTGCAGGGGGATGTGCTATTTACTTAGCTGGCCCAAGCCATTAGGCCCTAATGAGGAGTTCATATCTACAGCTTTAGTCACCCCCCAAAAAAAGTATAGAGAAGGGCCTTAGTACATATGCCCACTCTGTATTCAGAAGGTCCTGGGTCCAGTTCCCACAGCATCTCCAGGTTAAAGGATCAAACTGTAGGGTATGTGAAAGTCTTCCACCCGAGACCCTGGAGAGCTGCTGCTAGTTAGAGTAGACAGTAATGACCTTGAGAGAACAATGGACTGACTAAGTTTTAAGGCAGATTAATATGTTTAATGTGCTCATAATGTTCCCTGCAGTGAATGTATTTGACAGCCAGTGTGATGTAGTACTTGGATTGTTAGTCTAGGATCTGGGAGACCCAGTTCAAATCCCCACTTGGCCATGGAAGCTTGCTGGGTGACCTTGGGCCTGTCACACACTCTCAGCCTAACCTACCACACAGGGTTGTAGAAAAAACAGAGGCAGGCACAATGTAAGTCACTTTGGGACCCTATTGGAGAGAAAGGTGAGGCTAGAGAGAAAAACTTCATTTGCAACTTTTTGTATGCATTGAAAAGTAGTGTTCTCAGAGTGCAAATAAAATATTTACTATCTGAAACTGTAATTTTTTCATACAGATACCTGTGGGTGAAGTTTGATTTCACCACAGTATCTTAGTGGATTTCTGAGGACCTCATCTTTCATATAATAATTGAAGGAATCTGCTGACCTTAATGAGTTTCTCACAGAATCAGTAGCTGAAGGATCATTGATGCTGTGGATGGACAGGACTGGATTTGCCCTCTTTGGTTTTAGTGATTGCTTGGGAAATACAAGAAATTGAAGTTAGCATAAAACAATACACTGCATTAATCACACTATGTCACTTGTTCTTCTGATTTTTTTTTTGATACCTTTGTTCTGAAATAATTTTTATATAATTGGAGATCCATTGATGGTATCAGTGGATACAGTGGCAGGGCACCTCTTTTTTTTTGCCACACAACAAACAATGTTTGGGCTGTTTCATATTTTTTTCTCTTTCTTTCTTTTTAATTTTGAGGCTTATACCAAGCTCTCTATATAAGCCATTTTTCAGTTTCATTTCTTGCTTCCTCTCAAACTTCTGTTACATTCCACAGAGAATAATTTTGTCCTTGGGCAAAGAAAAATGGAAGCCACATTCAGTTCATCTTGCTCCTTTCTGCAAAGCTATTGATAATAGTTCTCAGAAGTTCTGGGTAAAGTCAGTTATTTGACCTGAAAACTAGCCATAACTTCCTACCAATAGATTTTGAGACCACCGATTTAGGTTTATTCCTCTGGTTTGTAAATACTGCAAACAGAAGTGAAGGGTAGAATAGAACACACAAGTGGAGACCCACAAGAAAATTGTGGGATGGTCATCCCTTTCCTCACACCTTGGCTTCCTCCCCTCTCACCCTACCTGTCTCACACTCAGTAAATCAGATCCTTTATTGGCATATCAACAGAACATACAGCAGGGAGACAAAGATATATCCTTTATCCTTGCAACTGAAACAACAATTTGTTTTTCTGCCTCTCCACCTTGTCACTCTTTCTCTCTCTTTCTGACCCCCATCCCATCACTCTCTCTTTCTGCCCCCATCACTCTCCCAGCCTCCTGCCTGCTTCCTCCCTCATCCCTCACACAGCAGCAACAGCAGTGGTGGCAGTACTCCCAGCCACCTACCTGCTACCTCTCTCCTCATAGCAGCACTGGAAGCACTCTTGGAATTACAATGGATCTCCCAGCTACAGAGATCAATTCACCTTAGGGCTGCCGGCTCCAGGTTGGGTAATTCCTGGAGATTTGGGGGTGGAGCCTTGGGACAGCGAGGCTTGGGGAGGCAAGCAGCCTCAGTAGGGTATAATGCCATAGACTCAACCCTCCAAAGGAGCCATTTTATCCAGGGGAACTGATCTCTGTCATCTGGACAACAGTTGTAATTCTGGGTGATCTCCAGCCCTCACCCAGAGGCTGGCAATGGTAGTTCCCATGGAGGAAATGGCCGGTTTGGAGGGTGGAGTCTATGGCATTATACTGGTCTGAAGTTCCTTCCCTCCTCAAACCCCACCCTCCCCAGGCTCCACCCCTCAAATGTTCAGGAATTTCCCAACCTGGAGTTGGCAACCCTATTTCCTTCCCATCCAACAGCCAACCTACCTTTATCTGCCTTTATCTTTCTTCAGCTTTCCATCTCCACCCCCCCCAGCCTCTACCTAGGGAAATTAAACTCTTTCTCCAC
>NW_015170946.1:13373-30262 GCF_001447785.1 Gekko japonicus
TTGGTGCTTGGGGGGGGGGGGCAAGAGTGGGAGAGCTTCTGGTGTCCTGGCCCCACTGCTGGACCTCCTGATGGCACCTGGGATTTTTGGCCACTGTTTGACAGAGTGTTGGACTGGATGGGCCATTGGCCTGATCCAACATAGGCTTCTCTTATGTTCTTATGGGTTTTGGGTTTTTTTGAGGAAAGGCACCAGCAGCTATGTTGCAAATTCGGAGGTTTTTCTTAAAAAACAGTCCCTCCGCCGAGCCCCAGATACCCTGGATAAATTCTCCATTATACCCTATGGGGATTATTGACTATAATGGTCCCCATAAGGTATAATGGAACTGAAAAATTTCGGGAATCCTGAATTTTTACTGAATCCAAATACCATACCAGTTCTAGGATTTAGGAATATCGGGAAATACCGATATTTTTTGGGTTCAATATACCCAAACCCAAAGAATTCTGTATTTTATTTGCAGACCTCTACTCCCCTGCCCCTAGGACTGGAATTAAGATGTTGCACAATGTTAGAGATGCCTGCTGGACAGCTATATACTTGAAGCACACACACGCAGCCCTGTTAGATTGCACATTGCAGGAGAAAGTGTTTCTCAGGCTGTGATCACACACACGAAATAATCTACTTTCAATCCACTTTAAATGCACTTTAGAATTGGATTTTGGCAGTTCACACAGTAATATCCAGTTGGAAAGTGCATTGAAAGTGGATTGAAAGTGGATTATTTAGTGTGTGTGATTGCAGCATCAGTTAATATCTTCTGAACTAAATACAGAGAAAGGATCTCTTCTGCAGTGGCACTACTTCTCTGGAATGCCCTCATGACTTTTAAAGTTCTGAATACCTAGTTGGGAGCTTTTTGTTTACTCAGACCTTTGGTTAGTTTGTGTGTATGTTTAATTTCCCCTTTTTAAATACTCTTTGCTAACTTTTGAGGGTTTTTAAAGAGCTGTTGCAATGGCTGTTTTTAAATCTTATGGTATTTCATCTTATGTCATTGCTGGAAGCTGCTTTAATAAGCCTAAGGCTGATAAAGTGGGATAGAAACAAACAAGTAAGGAATTAATAAATTCTTTATCCAGTACAACTGTGATGTGGTACACATATGACCACACAGTTAGGAGAATTTTACTATGTTCCACTTTTTCATATCCCCAGCTGCTAGCAAGAGCATGTTCAAATTTTCCTCTCTATGTGGGTTGTTGCTGTAGGTTATTGCCTTCCTATGAAGTAGTGTGTGTACCACCTCACATTACTGCCTGGAAAATGATGATCTGTATTCACCCTGAGAGAAGGGCAGAAACATGACCCTGTAAAAACAAACTACCTATCAATATTTATCAAGTCAAAGAAGAAGAAGAAGAGATTGGATTTATCCCTGACCCTTCACTACCCAAGGGAGTCTCAGAGTGGCTTACAAACTCCTTTCCCTTCCCCTCCCCACAACAGACACCCTGTGAGGTGGGTGGGGCTGAGAGAGCTCAAAAAGCTTTTCAAGTACAATGAAACAAATACATGTTTTCCACTAAAAATTTGCCTATCAGGGAAAGAATATATTTCTTAGGCCCCGGTCACACGGGCAGGAAAATGCAGGGGGGAAGCGTGGCTGTTTGCCCCAGAGCAAAATAACACACGGCTGCGCGATCAGACATCCCATTGAGGTCCCGTGGTTGGGGGGAGGTGCCGATCACAGGACAATCCTGCAGCATGGCAAAGAAGCGGCCTACCTAGCAGAAGGCTCCAGGTTTAACCCCTTCCAGGACTGCAGAGGAATGCGATGTGTCCTCTGTCCAGTCCGCTCCAGGAGGAGCTTCAGCCGGGCCGCCCTCCCGTCACGCCCCCCTGCACCTCCCCCTCTGCTGCCGGGTGCAGAGAGTTCCTCTCGAGCAGGCCTAGCCAGGAGTGGGGGGTATGGAAAAGAGGAGGGGGCTGTGTTGTTTGTTTTTAAACAAAGTGTACGCATGCGCCGTTGGGTGCTTGTGCGCATCCCGTGGAGACTTGGGAAAAAAAACCTTTTAGCAACGGGACATGGGCGGGTGCCGGATGCCACGACCTACCACCGGAAACGCGATCAGGCGCCTGTCTTTGCCTCGCGGTTTCAGGAAACTAGTACCTTGGAGATACTAGTTTTTTACCCCACATCTTTGGCGGGAAGCCTCGGGTTCGCCATGGGAGCTCTAAGCTTCCCAGATGTGGCGCTGTGATCGTGCCCGGAAAATTTGCCTATCTTCCGTCTCTGTAGCGTGGCTAATGCTCCGTGTGACTGCAGCCTTAGAAGGCTATCTGAAATGAGATGGGGGCTGGAGTATTTTGGTCCCAGGGGGAAGGAAATGTTTATTGCACCTGAAAGCAAACCACAATTTGTGAATTTTGTGCAATTACTTTGGGACTTAAGGTCAGGCTGAACCCACACAATAATGTGATGTCACCAATCTTGAATGTTTATAGTAGTAATTCTGTACTGCCTGCCTGTAATACTCTTTCAAACAATAGAATTGGCAACCTTCTCCTTGCTTGTTTTCTCTTTGCTACTCTGTCAACAATTGACCCAAAGTCCTAGCTGCATCACATATTTCCCTGTACTTCTCTACCTGTACTCTCTACCTGTACTTCTTGATCTTCATCTCTTTGTCAGCAATCCTACAACCCATAGAAATGAAGAGAAATGGAAGTTTTGCAGCTGTATCATCTGGAGTGTGAGAGTCCACACCATTATCACTAGTGTCTCTGTAGGCCACCCAGAGGAGAAGTCCTTTCCTCATTATCTTTACTGTGGTTGGGGGCACATCTCCCTTTCACTCATCATTTACTGAGCCCTCCAACTAAATAGAAAACAATAAACTGATGCAAGGAATACAGATTACTTGGTGTATGTGGTATACTTTATTTATTTATTTAGGCTTATATCTCACTTTATCCCACAAGTTGGCTCAGGGTGGCTCACAACATATAAAATATACAATAAAATAGGAATAAACATATAATTAAACCTAAATTTAAAACTATCAGAACAAGATGGCACCTAAGACAAAAACAACAACTCCAGAGCAGTCCAAAGTGCCACCTGCAGGATGTTAGTCAAGTACTAAATTTCTGTAGGCAGGGGATGTCGAGATGGTTGAATGTCCACTGCCTCAGCCAGAGGCCTGGTGGAATAGCTCCATTTTAGAGGCCCTGCAGAACTGTAATAAGGCCCTCAGGGCCCTGATCTCAGATGGGAGCATGTCCCACCAGGCTGGGACCCTAGGGCCCCGGTCACACGGAACATTAGCCACGCTACAGAGACGGAAGATAGGCGGATTTTCTGGGTGCGATCACAACACCACATCTGGGAAGCGTAGAGCTCCCATGGCTCACCCGAGGCTTCCCGCCGAAGATGCGCGGTAAAAAACTAGTACCTCGGAGGGACTAGTTTCCGGAAACCGCGGGGCAAGGGCGGGCGCCTGAACACGTTTCCGGTGGAATCCCGTGGCATCCGGCGCCTGCCCATGTCCCGTCGGGAACAGGTTTGGGTTTTTTAAGTCTCCACAGAATGCGCACAAGCGCCCAACGGCGCATGTGCACAAAGAGGCCCCCTCCCACTGCAGTGGGGCTTGCCGCCTCTGGAGGGTCGCTATGGCCACTGTTGCACAGGCGGTTAGAGTGGCTGTGATGAGGGGGCCCACCTCCCCCTCCATTGGCTATGCCTCGGAGCTCTGTTGGGGTCCGGAAGCATCTGTCGCCCTCTCCGGTAAGCTCACCACCCACCTTCGGATGTGCAGATACGATTGCTCAGTCATGCGTATGCACAAACTTCAGTTTTAAAAAAACAAACCATCCCGTTTGCCATGGAAGCGGTGCCTAGCGATTGTTGGTGTGATCGCGCCGCACCACTTCTTTGCCGCGCTGCAGGATCATCGTGTGATCGGTACCTGCCCCCTAACCACGGGACATCCATGGGACCTCCATGGGACGTCTGATTGCGCAACCGCGCGTTATTTTGCCCTGGGGCAAACAGCCACGCCTCCCCCCCGCGATATCCGGCCCGTGTGACCGGGGCCTAGACTAAGTGGAGGGTTAGATCAGCCTGGTCTCAGACCCCAGCCGTTTGAAGTCTGAAAGAGTACAGTACATTCTACTAACTCAGGACTCTATCATTCCACTTCATTCTGCTGCACATGTACATCTAGTCTTAGCATGATGTTATATCTGTGATTAGATGGCCAATCTGCATATATAGATCCAGCCATAAAACTCTCCTGTCTCCTGAAGTACATGCTTCTCAGTGGGGCCAGTTCACAGTCAGTTGCCAGTCATCCAGTGTATAGTACATATGTTCATATGAAGCTGCCTTATACTGAATCAGAACATGGGTTCATCAAGGACAGTATTGTTTACTCAGACTGGTAGCAGCTCTCCAGGGTCCCAGGTAGAGGCTTTCCACATCATCTACCACCTTATCTTTTTAAGATGGAGATACTGGGGATTGAACCTGGGACTTTCTGCATGCCAAACAGATATTCTACCATTTAGCCATGGCCCAGTAATAAATTTATATACATATATACGTGAAGGACAACAATACACAATAATAAAAAGGTGGAGGCCACTGTACTATGACGGCACTATGAGAGCCAGTAGTGGTTAAGAGCGGCAGGACTCTAATCTGGAGAACTGGGCTTGATTCCCCACTCCTCCACATGAAGCCAGCTGGGTGACCTTGGGTCAATCACAGCTCCCTGAGAGTTCTCTCAGCCACACCTACCTCACAGGGTATCTGTTGTGGGGAGAGACAAGGAAGGTGACTGTACACCACTCTGAGACTCCTTCAGCTGGTGAAGAGCAGGGTATAAAACCAACTCCTTCTCCTTCTCCTCCTCCTCCAAAAATAGAGAGGAAATTGCATCCCCTAAAAGGTGTCATTTGTTCAGAATAGAACAAAGTTTGAGTCCAGTAGCACCATTAAGACCAAAAATTTAATTCTGGGTATACGTTTTTGTGTGCATACACACTTCATCAGATATACTGAAACAGTTTTCCTCAAGCCTTACATATAGGTAGAGGAGAGGATTAGTTGCCAGGAAGGGCTAGTTAGAGTCAAGATGCTTATGAAACTGGGTGATAAGCAGGGGTCATTTGGGGGGGGGGACGGGGGGGGACGCCATCCCCCCGGGTGAGGGGGGGGAGGGGGTCCCTAGCTCTTTTTCTACGAAATGACCCCTGGTGATAAGTATAGCTGAAATTGGATTAAAGCAGTTGGTAAGACCTGTAAATGGCAGCAAATTAGCATATATATACATAGAAGAAGAAGAAGAGAAGAGATTGGATTTATACCCCGCTTTTCACTACCCAAAGGAATCTCAGAGTGGTTTACAAACTCCTTTCCCTTCCAGTCCCCACAACAGACACCCTGTGAGGTAGATGGGGCTGAGAGAGCTCTTGACAGAAACTGCTCTTTTTCAAGAACAGCTGTGCCAGAACTACGGCTTGCCCAAGGTCATCCAGCAGGTGCAAGTGGAGAAGTGGGGAATCAAACCCAGTTCTCCAGGATTAGAGTCCATGCACCTAACCACTACACCAAGAGTTACCAAACAGATGGGAGAACTAAGTTTGAGTCCGGTGGCACCTTCAAGACCAACAAAGTTCAATTCTGGGTATAAGCGAGAACTGAGAGACTAGCATGTGTCGATGCACACTTCCTCGGATACACTGAAATACTGGACTCAAACTTAATTCTCACATGTGTTGTTAACTCTTTTATTATCTGTATGCTAACTTGCTGCTGTTCACAGACCTTACCAACTGCATTATTCTAATTTTAGCTGTACTTATGTATCTTTACTCTAATCAACCCTTCCTGGCAACTAACCCCCCATTCTACCTATATGTAACTCTTGAGGAAATCTGTTTTAATGTATCTGATGAAGTATGCCTCTATACGACATTGAACTTTGTTGGTCTTGGAGGTGCCACTAGACTCAAACTTTGTTGTCACATCTGTTTGGTAACTCTTGTATTTGTATGCTGATTTGCTGGCATTCACAGGTCTTACCGACTGCTTTAATCCAATCTCAGCTATACGTATCGCCTAGTTACTGATGCATCTTGACTCTAACAAGCTGTTCCTGGCAATTAACCCCCCACCTTCTCTCTACCTATATGTAAAGCTTGAGGGAAAGTGTTTCAATGTATCTGATGAAGTGTGCATGCACATGAAAGCTTATACCCAGAATTAAACTTTGTTGGTCTTGAAGATGCCACTGGACTCAAACTTTGTTCTATTGCTTCAGACCAACATGGCTACCTAACTGAACTTGTTCGGAATATTTTTCGTGGCCTGAAGGGGCAAGGGAGGGAGCAAGGGTGAAGGGAAGAATAACCAGCAGACCACATTAAGTTGGAAAGCAAAAGACCACAGCTTTTATTGAGTACAATTGTAGGAGCACCAGCACAGCATAGGACATGGATCCATCACAGGGCAACCTGCCCACTGGCTAATGACCCCAACTCCTTGTCCAACCCACCTACTGGGGGAGCAACTGCAGGATGGCAAGTTTTATTTTATTATTTTTTATTTATTTGATGTATACCCCGCCCTCCCTGCCAAAGCAGGCTCAGGAGTCCCATGTGGGTGTCCACCACAGTGTGCTTCCATTGCCACATGAGGGTTAGAGCTGGGTGCCAGCTGCTAAGCTGGGCAAAATGCAGACAGCCCCCCACTATCAAGACCCCATACAGGGGTCCCCAGACTAGGGAAGGTAGTTCGCATTTCTCAATATTGGAATGTTTTGTGCTAGAAAGAGGAATCTCGGTAATACATTCATTTTAAGTACAGCAATTTTTCCCATGAATGATAATTGTACATTTTCCCATTTTTGCAAATCTTTCTTTATGTCTGTTAGGAGTTTAACATAATTATCTTCAACTAGTGCAGCTTTTATTGAGTACAATTGCAGGAGCACCAGCACAGCATAGGACATGGATCCATCACAGGGCAACCTGCCCACTGGCTAATGACCCCAACTCCTTGTCCAACCCACCTACTGGGGAAGCAACTGCAGGATGGCAAGTTTTATTTTATTATTTTTTATTTATTTGATGTATACCCCGCCCTCCCTGCCAAAGCAGGCTCAGGAGTCCCATGTGGGTGTCCACCACAGTGTGCTTCCATTGCCACATGAGGGTTAGAGCTGGGTGCCAGCTGCTAAGCTGGGCATAATGCAGACAGCCCCCCACTATCAAGACCCCATACAGGGGTCCCCAGACTAGGGAAGGTAGGCACACAGGCTTCAACCTCTCAAAACTGGATCTGGCCCAATGCCTGAACTGCCTGTGAAAGGTTGTGAAACACATGCAACAGAAACCCACATACCAAATCACATATCAACATTAGAAAGAAGTGCAAAGCCAAGGGAGGGAGGGTGGGTGGGGAAGCAGGAGCAGACTTTTACCATCACGCTGCAGCTCCCTAAGAACTGATGGGGTGGGCCAGACTAAAAATCTCTGGCTTCCAGGTCTGCACCTGGAAACCTCACCCCTCCTTTAGCCAGCCCAGCACCAGACTGGCCCCCTGAGCCTGGTCACTGCAACTCCTGGCAACTGCCAAAGAGCCAAAGGGGTAAACCTCCCCTTTTGCTCACTTCCCAGCCTTGTGGCTGCAAAAGCTGCCCCAGTTAAGTCTGGGGCCATTGCTTGCTCTCAAGGAAACACAACATATAAGTTCAGACACTGCAACAAAAAGGTGACCTCCAGGAAGCATCTGCTTTAGAAATAGGGCTGCAATTGAACAGGCATGACAATTCCAAGTTACATTCACAGCTTCAACAGGAGCAACATAAATACAGCCAGTATTTTGTGTCTCTTTCCTTCTTCTCATCTCTAGTTCCTGCCCTGCTCCTCCCAGTTCATCCAGGATCTAGGCTAATCAGCACTCTGTAATTGAATAAAGGGTGGAGAAAAGGGAAATTGCTCTTCTCTTGATTCTCTCTGTGCCCAGCTGAGATAAAAATTAAGGGAACAGAGCTGTTGAACTAAATGGCTTTTTCCATTCTAGCAGTCTTTAAGTCCTTGAAATTTCATTCGAAATGGAAAAGCTTGCTATTTCTGTGTCAAAGGGGATGGAATCAATACAATAAACACATTAAAATGTTCTCTGTTAGAATGGAAAAGTATCTGGGAAAAGAACAGACGATATGCTTAACAAACATCTCTAAACGTAAGGCAAGGCTGTTAGTAAAGAAGGCAACTCTTTTTTTTAGCTACTGGGCGGGGGATGGGAGGAGTGGGATGCAATCAGTGTATGACAAATATGGCTTCTGTTCCAGCATTAGTTATCAATGGGAATACAAAGTAAGTTTAATAAGAGATGAAAAGTCTCTGGGTATGTGCAGTGTCCTCCTCTCTTCATTGGACAACTGTTTTGCTGGTGCCAGAAACTATACAGGCTAAGCATGTTGGGGGGGGGGAGCATGGGAGATTGCATCTGCTGTGTCCTCCTCAAACTCCATGCATTCATCAGCTCTGTATGCATAGATTGTATGTATTCACAACTCTGCTTTTTGCAAACATGGGATTAGAAGATTCCAAATTATGCTCTGGCACTTCCCTTTTTCAGAAATGAGACACTGAGTGGCGTGATGTAAGGTGTATATGCTTATCTATGAACTTGACTTTAGGATTATGCAGTGATATTAAATCTCTGAGACCAGAGTGTAAAAGCTCTGCCAACAGCTCCTTCCTCTATATTGAACTCTAACAATGGTAATTATGATGACTGAGGTTGCCAATGTGTGTGCATTAAATGCCATCAAGTTGCTTCCGACATACAGCAACCCTATGAATTAATGATCTCCAAAACATCTGATCATTGACAAATTTGCTCAGGTCTTACAAACTGAAGCCCATGGCTTACTTTGTTGAGTCAATCCACCTCATGTTGGGTCTTTCTCTTTTCCTGCTTCCTCCAACTTTTCCGAATGTTATTGTGTTTTTGAGTGACTCTTGTTTTCTCATAATGTGACCAATGTACAATAGTCTCAGTTTAGTCATTTTAGCTTCTAGGGAGAATTCAGGCTTGATTTGATCTAGAACCCATTTATTTGTCTTTTTGGCAGTCCACAGTATTCGTAAAACTCTCCACCAACACCACATTTCAAATGAATCAACTTTCGTCCTGTCAGCTTTCTTCATTGTCCAACTTTTATGCCCATAGGTAGTAATGGGGAATACTATGGCATGAATGATCTTCATCTTGGTTTCCAGTGCAGAAATAGGATCACAACAGCAGCATTAGTACCTGGAAATGTGTCAGCAATAGTCAGAGCAGCAAGTTCAGAGAGGACAGTAAAGTTTTTGTGAAACCTGGAATCAAGAATCCTTAGATACAAACCTAATCTATGTACCACGCTAATTCTCAGACTACTATTAGGGATGAACAAAAAGGGGGACCCGTGATACTCATGGGGGGAAGGAGCTCCACACGAAGGAGGAGTAGGCAGCCACAGGTAAGCCTTCTCTCCCCTGGTACCAACAGCGAGGCCCGTGTGGCTCCTGCTGGGTCCGCCAAGCCTCCCCCCCCAGCACCAACGGTGAGGCCCATGTGGCTCCCAGCCGCCGGGCCAGCTAAGCCTTCTCCCCCGCCCCCGGCACCAATGGCGAGGCCTGCACGGTTCTCACTGGGCTTGCCAAGCGTTCTCTCCCACCCCCCTGGCACCAATGGTGAGGCCCACGCAGCTCCCAGCCGTCGGGCCCACCAAGCTTCCTCCCTCCCCCCTGTGGTGGCAGCAGCAGTGGTGAGGCCTGAGCAGCCAGCCTGCCAAGCCTTCTCTCACCCCCAGTGGCAGCTGTGGCAGCGGTGAGGCAGTTCTCAGAGCATTCTCTGCGCATGCGCAGGGAATGCTCTTTACTTTTGGGGGGATTTAAGTATTCCCCCTATAGTTTTTTTATAGATTTCAGATTTTTATGCACATTGGGGAATTGCTCCAAATGTGCAGGAAAATCTCTGTGCCCCCTATGTGCCCCCAATGTGTGAATTTAGATATCCATATGCAGGGGGCACCTAGGCTATTAGTATATAGATTCTCATACTTTTTTTTTTTGCATTCTGATTTTATATGTTGTCAGTCTAATTTATTTCTGTTTGCCTTAGTTCTGAGTCAGGTTTTTTACATGATTTTTACATGTTGTTTACTTCCAATAAGCACACAAATGCTGAAAACACATTAATTTTAACTCGGGGTGGGGGGGGAGAAGTAAGTCAAGGATGGTACAAAATAAAAAAAAAATCATAGTATTCCAGCTGGAATAGACAGTTTTTGAAATTCAGTCTTAACCCAAGTTATTATACAACAGCACAGAATTCTACATTGTGGCTGGAGTGGAGACCGGCCCATGGGGGCAGGGGGAGAAGGATGATACACCAGAAAGACATATACATTCGAAACAGTCAGATATGCAGTGGCCTCAAATGGAAAGGTCATAAATTAGATGTGAAGGCAGTCAAGGCAAGAAGCATGTGAACATGGATGGGGGAAAGGGCTCGACCCAGCAGCCCTAACCCCAGTCACCTTCCTAGCCTTGGAGACATGTAAGTAGTGGGGGAGACATCTCTGAGGAACAAATGGTAATAACCTCTGTCTGATAGCTGGTCATCTGTTTCTAATGTTTCCAAGGTCAGTGTCTGGATGATGTTCTGACCACATTAATGTGCCCCTATGGAAACACCTTACCTGCACATCTGACTTAAAAGAATATGGCTTTCCCATTGTGCATGGATCTGTAGTTTGCTGGATAATGTTGGTGCCACTCCCCGCCCCCTCACAATTCTTAGTATCTTTATATCTGACAGTATTCCTGTATATCTTTTCTGCATTGTATTATTGGCTGTCATTACCTTATTATAATGGTCTTTGGGGCAAATGCATTGTAAGTGTGTCTCAGTCAATGAATAGGTATGCATGCCTTAAAGAGTGAGTTCCACTGCAGGAGTATGTTGTATGGGTCAGAAACAATATGAGTTGCTTGGATATTATTCAGCACAGAGTTCTATGTCTTCTTATCCAGTGCTGGCTAAAGTATTAATAAGTTACCTTAAAGTTTCTCACATTGCTGTATTATGCTGTGTGTCCAACATTCCCCTCACATCATTGTCCACAGAATGTGCAGGTTTGTTCTCTTTCTACTCTGTATCTTTTCTGTGTTGACTTTTGAATGTGGATAATAAGAGAATGCTATTTGGCTATTGTCAAAAAGGCACATATTTTCTGGTTAAGATTGGCTGGATAGAGCTGCCCGTTTTGAGATGTACAAACCCGGTATGAGGAACATGTATTTTCAGTCCAACTTTATGCTGCCTAAAATAGCCATATAAATGCATCAAAGATTTAAGGAAAATATGTTTGCATCAGTCCAATCTCCTGTCTTACAAATTGGTGGCTATGAACTGGCAGAGATACTTTGTCAAGACAGCTTATTTATGGATTTTAGTAATTTAGAGAGAGATCATCCTTCTTAATTTAACTGATTTAGAGAAAAGATGTCCTGCCAGCTCAAGAGGGGGTATTGTTTGGCATGAATTACAAGCAGCGCTGAATTCTCCCTAGAGAAAATTTGGCTGGTAGAGTGCACAGTCCCAGAGTAATAATGTTAGGGAAGAATTTATTGTATATATCACCATATGCAGCTACTATTCTTTTTTCTTCAGAGCATCTCGCCACAGTCTTGGAGCTGAAAACTTACATTTCAAATAAGTATGTCCACCATCTCATTCTCGAGTGTGATCCAACATGGTGGACATGAACATAATAGAAACATATGACTCAGGTGGTTATTGTCTATTCCCAGTATCTGGTATTGAGAGATATGATTTAGCCCTTCAACATGAGGGTTTTATTTGTTGTTTATTTTATTTTAAATATTTCTATGACACAGCCTTTGACTGTGTGGATCACAACAAACTATGGCAGGTCCTTAAAAAGATGGAGTACCAGACCACCTCACATGTCTCTTGAGAAACCTGTATAAGGGTCAAGAAGCGAGAGTTAGAACTGGATATGGTTTAGCATCAGAAAAGGAGTACGACAAGGATGTATATTGTCACCTTATTTATTTAATTTATATGCAGAGTACATCATGCGAAATGCTGGCCTGGATGAATCACAAGCGGGAATTAAGATTGCTGGGAAAAAGATCAACAACCCCAGATATGCAGACGATACCACTCTAATGGCAGAAAGTGAAGAGGACCTAAAGAGCCTCTTGCTCAGGGTAAAATAGGAGAGCGCAAAAGTGGGCTTGAAGCTCAACATCAAACAAACTAAGATCATGGCATCCGGCCCCATCACTCCTTGGCAAATAGAAGGGGAAGTCATGGAAGTAGTGACAGACTTCATGTTCCTGGGATCCCAGATCACCGCAGACTGTGACAGCAGCCATGAAATTAAAAGACGCCTCCTCCTTGGGAGGAAAGAGATGGTGAACCTAAACAGCATGATAAAAAGTAGAGACATCACCCTGCCAACAAAAGTCCGCATGGTCAAAGCAATGGTATTTCCAGTAGTCATGTATGGCTGTGAGAGTTGGACTATAAGGAAGGCCGAGCGCCGAAGAATAGATTCTTTTGAACTATGGTGCTGGAGAAGACTCTTGAGAGTCCCTTGGACTGGAAGAAGATCAAATCAGTCAATCCTAAAAGAAATCAACCCTGACTGTTCCCTGGAAGGCCAGATAATGAAACTGAAGCTCAAATACTTTGGCCACCAAATGAGAAGGGAGCACTCCCTGGAGAAGACCCTGATGCTGGGAAAGATTGAAGGTCAAAGAAGATGGGGACGGCAAAGGATGAGATGGTTAGACAGTGTCATAGTTGCAACGAACATGAAATTGAGTAAACTTCAGAGGATGGCGGAAGATAGGAAGGCCTGGCGTGATCTGGTCCATGGGGTCATAAAGAGTCGGACTCGACTGTGCGACTGAACATGACACCTTTCTCCCAACACGTACACCAAGGCAACTAAGAGACAATAACGTAGTGTCCATAGAAAACTCAAAACACCAATATCACATTAACTGGTATTGCACAAATCAAAATTACAAAAACCAGCCCAATAACAGGCCCCTTCCTTTTGTTGTTGCTGTTTTCATATTGAACATCAACCCCAATAAAGAGTTCTGGGGAACTCAAATTCTCAACATTTTTGATACATTAGTTAGCCCTAATAGTTTTATACCACTGTTTGTTCTATGGACCAGCAAACTGTTTATTCTATGGACTCATAGTCTTTGTATAAAATAATGTCTGGTGCAGTCAAACTGCCATGTTGCTAGTTTGGCCCTATGACACAGGATATCTCCTTGAAAAAGCCAGAGGTTGTCTGTGCTGGGGTACCCTTATATGTGGCTTGAGATCAGTTGCATTTCATGAGAGCATCCAATATCCAAACATAAGGCCTTTGAGGAAGGAGACTGAATTACTTGAGGGAGAAACTAAAATCTGGAGGTAAGGCATAGTTTAAGAATATCCAATATCCAAACATAATGTCTTTGAGGAAGGAGACTGAATTTCTTGAGGGAGAAACTAAAATATGGAGGTAAGGCATAGCTTAAGAATTAATTAGTAGATAATGGAATTTTGAACACTTGAAATCCTAGTCCTCGAAAGAGCTCTCTCAGCCCCACCTACCTCACAGGGTGTCTGTTATGGGGAGGGGAAGGGAAAGGAGAGTGTAAGCTGCTCTGAAACTCCGAGTGAAAGGCGGGATATAAATGCAATCCCCTCCTCCTCCTCCTCTTCTTCTTCTTCTTCTTCTTCTTCTTCTTCTTCTTCTTCTTCTTCTTCTTCTTCTTCTTCTTCCTCTTTAAAAATTGTAATCTGTCCCATTACTGTTTATAGATAAGACCAATTTTCTTCAGGGAGCAACGTTCGTAATGTAGGCTCAAGTCACAAATATTGTTTATGACTCCTGCCTGCAGTCTGAAGTGGTACAGCTCATTCTACCATCTTTGTATTCCACCGCTTTATTCTGTTACATGTGCAGTATGTGGCAATAATGCTATTTCCAGGAATGCAATCAAGAACTTACTTACTGGTAGAGGAAAATATTTCCCACATTAAAGTGCAGTGAGGTAAGGAATCACATAAACATATGTCACATCATTAAATTTTACATGTCACAGAATCTGGTGAAAAAATATGATTTTTTAAAAAGGTGTACACTACATATAGTTCTGCATGGTAAACTTTCTTAACTTTGTAACAAATGCTTCATCTCAGTCTGTACTAATGAGGGCCACTTAACACCTTGTGCCCTCTCTCTTTTTCTCTCCTATTTAGGAAATTGTGGGTTTCATACAGGTACATTATCATATGCATTGAATATACATGCACCTATTTTGCCATGGGTGTATGTCACAAGATTCTACTATCAATTGTACCTTTTCTGCTTTGAGTAAACATGGAAAACCAGACACTTGATGATATAAATACATTTATAACCATGACAGTGATCTGTGTAGAAAATTAATCAAATAATTATCAAATAAATAAACAATCTGTGATGAGACTATGTATTTTGAAATGTGTGCTTAATCCAGAAAAGTTAAAGTACAGATTCTCTTTACTCAGTTAAATCAATGAGACAAAACTATTAACTTTGGCTGGATCATACCCTTTATGTTTAAATTGTGGTAATGGCTGAACAAGAAGCAAAGTACTAATGACTAAATTTCTGGCAATGAAGAAAGTCGGCCTTTCCCTTTTCTGTCTGTTCATCTTGATGACATTTCTTTGGAATATACAGCAAATTGATGAAGCAAATACAGAGCAATAGAGACAGATAATACACAATTTTATTGACTTACACAAACAAACATAGCAGTATGGGGGAGGATTAAAACAGCTTTAAACTCCTAACTTTAAAAATTGTTTATGGATATATACTTTTCTTCATATATTTTCTTTCTGGCTGGGCTGAAAATAAAGAGCATTCTATGAATATTTATAACAAATCCCTTCTACCAGAGGATACATTAAATCTTGCAGCATAACAAAACTGAATTACCATGAAATAAACTTTCTTAATTAAACTAATTAAATTTCTTCCCAGTGTGTAATTTAGAAACTCTGATAAACCCTGGTTGAAAGATTCATTTTTGCCTTAAGCTGGCCTAAGAAAGTGTGAGCATCTGGCCTGCATATGAAAAGGCTTATTCAGGCCAGTTTGAGGTAACATTAGCTGCTATCCATGGTGCTGAGATGCTATAGATGGCCCCCTGGGCTTTGCCAAAGGACAGTGGTATCATTAGGGCATGATCACATCTAGGGAATAAGCTGCATCTATAACATGCATCTTTTCTCTGCACCCAAATCCACACCAGTCATAACTAACCCTTGCTTTTAAAAAATATAACGTAAATTTATTTTTACCTCTTTAGATTTTCTTAATGATTGATAATTTAATCACTCAGAATATCTCAAACTCACATTTGAATTTCCCACTTGAAAATATCTACAAAAATCCATAGTATTATCAACTTTTAATATCAACTTCATATATTTAAAGGATCAAGCAACATCAGGATAAAAATGAGACTGCTTACATTCCCAAGCTTCAGCATGGTGTAAGTATCCACAAGGCAAACAAAAGGCATTTTCAAATGGTTAAAAGTCTAACTTGCTGTGACCACTACATGGCTGATTTCATGCATGCCTAAAAGTTAGTTCCAGACTTTTTGCCAGACAATGGCTTTAACTTACCTACCACATAATTAGGGCTGTGTGGCTCGACTGGCTTTCGAGCAAGGGGAAATCTTTATGCTTTGTACAAACAAATGCACAAACAAATAGAAGTATGCTAGTGTAACACAAATTCTATACAAGAAATGCTTAATTCAGTATGAAAATTAAGGCAATATGCATATGTTGTATTATTAATTCCAAACCTGCTATCTATGGGAAGAGACAAGAAACTGTACAGGATGCTAAAGCCTGTCTGTTAACCATCGATAGATCATATCCTGAACCTCATCTGTCCTCCACAAGATTCGGAGGTTTCTTTAGATCAAACATGAATAAAGTGTGACCCAACCCTCTGAATGAAGCTCACAAGCCATGCATTGTGCATACCATTTCAAAAAACCCAGGGTTTGGAGGGGTTTTGCAGTCCCAGACAGGTATCAAAATATGAAGGGTATCAAGACCTTGGTGATATGGTGAATCCCAGAACCAGATAGTCTGATTTTTTTTTTTGCCATTACAAGATCTAGAAATTGCTTCCTAAAATTAATTTGTCATGTAGGCTGGTAGATAACATGTGTCTTCAGACAGAACATTGCTAAGCATTCTACAGTTTTAAAGGAATCACAAATCAGTGGTAAAATCAGTAAAGAAGGAACCCCATTAAGCATGCAGCAACAAAAGTTATTAGCAGATACAGATGGTATAAAAACAAAGGGAACAAACTTGAAAAGAGAAAGAAAGGGCATCTGAAGGAAAGCTAAGCCATAAACACTTAGGCGGCATTTTATTACTTGTGTAGGGACAACTTTAAGTCAACAATGAAATCAAAATTTAAAGAAAAATCCAGGGACACTTGAAAAATAAGTTGTCTGCTAAGACTAAAATATCACAATATGAAAACTAATAGGTTGCTGACTCAGAATGGAAGACATAGAAGAGGTAGTTATTTTTAAAATGAAGTATTCATACATGCAAATGCAGTGTGAGCATCATCTCTCCCTTATAATAATTGAATAGCAACGTTCTATTTCACAACATTCTAAATTTGGCCCCTTTAGTGTTAGGCCGGAAAAACTGCCACTCAGAAGACACTGGCTGGGTTGACTGGCTGCTTTGTGCAGTCCCGCCCAGCGTTCCAAGGTTATTTGCATATGGAAGCTGATTGGACTAC
>NW_015170946.1:30798-47573 GCF_001447785.1 Gekko japonicus
GTGCTGCTTGGAAAAACCAGTGTGTCCGCATGTCAAAAGTATCAGGAGAAAGCTATGTCATTGTGCCTTTTTAATAAAATTGGGAACAAAGGGACACATCTTATTCTATCAGCAAACTGGAAGTTCAGGCAATACGGAAGAATTAGAGTTACTATAGAACTATTTCATCAAACTGTTAGGAAATTAGCATCCGTTTACAAAATTTGCTTTACTTGCTATGACATGAATCATAGTCTGTGCTGTGTTATGTAAAGTAGTACCCTGTTCTTGGTGTTTGGGGATGAGAGATCCAGCTCTGCCCTACTTGTTGAAAATTTCTCTGAATTAAGAAAGAAGGTCTATTTACAAATTAATCAAATAGTCACATACAAAGCTAATACTGACCCCTCATTTGTTTCAAAAGTGTTCCTATGTAAAAACATATACTGCATTGGGAGATGGGACACAACATGTTGATAACATATATTGAAAGAGTATGGAAGACCCATGTGATTGGACCCATCCATTCATATGCACTTCCTGGGGGCATAGGATTTCACCAAGAAGGACTGTTGTGGTTCCTTAAACACTAATATATATATCTTGTGGCACAGCCTTTTGTGACAGAGAGCCCATTTCATCCCTTGAAGACTGAAAGGTCTCTAATCTATAGAAGCTGATGCTATAGTATATCTATTATGGTTGGATTCTGCCAGTCCATCCTATCAGTTACTGGCACATCTTTTGGGTACAAGGAACCAGATGCTAGCACCTCTTCTACTGGCGGACCAATTTCTTGCCTGGCTGAAGAAACATACCAATGTCAGTGGAACAGACTAGTAACATGGTAACCATGGTAACTGGTAAATCATTCTAGTTTCACTGTAACAAATGAATGTAACTACCCCTCTAGAGTTTGCCAATATGGAGAGAATAAGTCCCAATTCAATGGCTATGTGTATGGGTGACATAGTGTGTGTGTTTTAATATTCCTGATATAATGTACATGACTAGGGCTGTGATCTTAAGCATGCTTAATTAGGAAGAAGTCCTATAAACTCAGTGAGGTTTATTCTGAGTAAACATATATGCAATCAGAATACAAAGCTGAAATCTGAATCACGTGTATGGGAGTACCTGACATTCAGAGAAGCAAGTGGTCTAGAAATCAAATGAGAAAACAAATATTTAAAGAAATTCAAAAGCCACAGCTTTAGCGATTACATCATCTTCAATTTGTTTATATGAGCATGAAAGGCAAAGGAGTGGAATTGTTTTCCTATGAGATAGTAGATGGTACCTCCTGCTGTGGTATCAAATTTAATATTGGCAGCCTCCTGTGCCTCTCTGGTTCCATGCTTGGAAGCTGGCGCCTGACTTCCTGGCACCAGCAGTGCCGCAAAGGTGCCTGACAGATGTGGACAGAGAGATGAAAATTGCTTAGTTAACCTTGCTATGCATCTGTTTCACTAGGGTCTTCTGTCTGACCCATGAGAATAGGGGAGGCTCCAGAAGGAACTCAAGGCTTCAATAATTTACATGCACCCAATTAATCTTCCTTATACATAGATAAGTAGCAAGGGAATATTCAAAGTGCCTTGGCTTTAAAAGAATATTGATCAATTTGTGGGAATAATGAGGTCATGGAATAGGGACTCAACTGGTAAAACCCGTTTTATAAAAAAATCAGACCAACAATTTTGTAAACATCTTAGCAAGAGGAAATATCGAATAACCAGGGCAAGTCAGATAATTTGTTTCTAGTTTGTAAGGTTTTAAAGGTACCATGCAGAAGCTTTTAGCCCAATGTCTGATATTGACTTTTTGCTCATTAAGGGCCTGCAAAGAGGCATTCAAAATGAGTGAAAGACAGGCCTGAACCTACTCAAGAGAGCATTTCCAAAATTGAGTTCTTAATTGACATGCCACAAAAATGCCTTTTTAAAAATGTTTACTCCCTAGCACCTGTGTGATGCAGCAGATCTTGTAAAAGCATCATTAGCTACTTAACGTACCAGCTAATGACTAGCAGAGTTTAGAGGAAGCAGATGCATCCTGGGATCTAGGTACATGGAGGGTTAATGACACCAAATGGAACACCTATAATAGCTTTGATAGTGACCAAGATTTGAAAAGCATTCTGTTATAGGTTGAAGGCGCAGCAGCTGTGCAGCAGAACTATTAACTTTGCAACAAGACCAATTGATTTCACTGGATCTTTCTTCCAAGGAGGAGCTAATTTTTTACTTCGTGGATGCCTGAGTACAAAATAAACCAGCTAATTATAATTTTGAAGGGTCTGAATCTGTTTGATTCGAAAGTGTCCTGACAAAATATAGGTGATATCTAGCATACATTAAAAATTCTTGATAGCACATTGATGGCAAAACTTTCTTATGAAAACCATTTCTTTCTGATTCTGTGCTGACTCAACCAAAGTCTTAGCAGAAGAACATCATGCTATTTCAACCTATTAATTAATGCTAAATGCTACGGTATGTCTAAATGTTTTGTTTCCCTGACATTGCAGGGTCAAATTACAATCTGCAGTCCTGTTTCTCTATGTACCAAGCTTAAATATGATAACTACCTTTTTTGTACATTGCTGTTCTACATGATTACCTCTTGGTCAACTGTTGTTGTTTTTTTGTAAATGAAAAAAGCTTTTAAAAATGAAAGCCATGCAGAAGTTTACCAAGTCACTGCTTCTGTGGATTTTTTTAAAAAAGAGAGACATTCCTAATTCTACATACATTTCATGCCTGATGTGATGCACATGTATTTCATTGCCTATACATATCCATAGAGCATTATCATGGATGGAGAATATGGCCCACTTTTCAAGCTAGTATAAGTGTAATTAAACTGCTTGTCTTCATTCCGTGTCTCCAGAGCTGCTGTCTTAGGGTCTACACCTAACTTTAGATACCTCAAAACCTAGCAGTAACCCCCCACATCTGTAATGTATAGCCTTTGTGACTTACAGTGTAACCCTAAGGACAGTTTCACTCTTAGAAGAGTGTTACTTAGACCCTTAGAAGGCTGACTTGTACTCTTAGAAGATTGTAAGTGGTACAGCACCATGACAAGCTTGAAAAATGCAGAGACTGATACAGACTGATATCAGAAGATATAGCTTACTAAGAGGAGTTACACATATACTTTGACTAAGGAATTAGCAAGTTTCAAGCAGTAAAATAATAGCAGGTACTCCATGATAGTGCCAAATGCTATAAACTCACTAAATATCCAGTTACTCCAGGCACCCAAGTGCTATGGCTACACCATTCAAGATGGAAGGCAAGAGGCCAGAAAGAGCCTATAACAGAGCAAGAGAGAATTATAGCTATCAATCCTGAAACCCAATGGGTCCAATACCAAAGCAGGTGGCTGGACAGCTGATAATTAAAAATGGAAAAGAAGTGGGGCCAAATCTCATTCCAAATGGGAAGCTCAGTAATTGCTCAAGCCCTTATAGTCTAGAGCCAGCAGTGGTGTACACCTTAGGGCAGATTCTGACCCTAGTTATAGCACAACCAGTCAAAAAAAAAAAGATTATTTTATTTCCATATTGGAAAGACAAGGTGGGGCTAGGTGTAACATAATTGCTTGTCAAAAGGGAGGAAGAAGAGGTGGCCCAGGATATTGGGAATTATACCAAAAAGCTATGAGAGGGTGGATTCCAGATGGTAAGGGCGTGGGCTCAGATCCAAGTTTATCCTGAGCTGGGTCTTTAGATGGCAATTCAAATAGTATAAACTGGATCAACTATAATTCCCAATAGGAAGACTAATTTTTTTCTGCTTATGCTGTCCAGAACAAGCAGTGGTCATCTTATATTTGCATACAAATTACAAGTGGCTTGTAATTTGTATGCAAATATGGCTGATCTCATTTATCTTGAAGTGGCTGATCCCATTTATCCATGATCGGGGACAGAGGGTGGTGATAGGAGGAGAGACATCAACTAGACACCTACTAATATGTGGGGTGCCTAAGGGGTGATTCTCTCCCCAATGTTGTTAAATATCTGTATGTGCCCTTTCACTCAGAGTTTTGGGCTCAGGTGTCACCAATATGCTGATGACATCCAGCTATATCTGTTGATGGGTGACCACCCAGACTCTGCCCCCCCAAAATCTAGCCAAGGGATTGGAGGCCATAGTGGGATGGTTGAAGCAAAGCCGGTTGAAGCTGAATCTAGCTAAGATGGAGGTTTAGGATTGGGAAGCCAGCCCTTGATGGGGTGCCTCCAACATCGGCTCTCACCGTCAGGAGCCTGGGGGTGATCTTGGACCCCACTGTGTCTATGGAGGCCCAGATCACCAATGTTGTATGGCAGGCATTTTTCCAACTGCACCCTTAGGCAGCTGGCCTCCTACCTGTCTCACCCCGACATTGCCACAGTAATCCATGCAAGGGTCACTTCGAGGCTGGATTATTGTAACTCACTTTACATAGGGCTACCCTTGAGACTGACCCAGAAGCTCCAACTGGTACAAAATGCTGCACAGGTCCTTATGGGGACTCCATGGAGGGCACCTATCCATCCAGTCATGTGCGAGCTGCACTGGTTGCCAGTGGAGCACCAGATCAGATTCAAGGTTTTGGTGCTTACCTTTGAAGCCCTTAACAGTCAAGGACCTACGTACCTTCGGGACCACGTCTCCCAATATATCCCATGATGGGCATTGAGATCAGCAAATATGAATCTCCTGGTGATTCCCAGCCCCAAAGATATCCGGCTGGCCTTGACCAGGGCCAGGGCTTTCTCAGCCTTGGCTCCAGCCTGGTGGAACTCTCTTCTGAATGATAGACAACAATCACCATAAAGACCTCCCAATATATATCAAACAATAAACACAAACTGGGGAAGTCGCTATCAAATGCAGAGGAATATATTGAGAAAATGCATCAAATAATACTTAATATGCAAAGTCCAAAATGGTACAATTCAAAAATTTAACTCCAAAGATTACAGTATCAAATATGAAGTCCAGAATAGTACAATACAAAAATTCAACTCCAAAGATTTACGAAGAGTCCGGCTTCAACTTCGTCTCGAGGGAAGACTTCATCAGAAGTGATTAATACCAAGTAGTGTGAACTTATTTCTTATTTATCAGGTAAGCAGATTGTTCTTTATGTTGCTATGTGGTTGTTATCTGGGACTAGCCCTTCCCTAAGTTTAGACACTTCTTATTAATGGGCAGATCTTCGTAACAATATGGTTTAAGCTCCAAGATGCCTCTTGGTGATTCCTGGCCCCAAAGATATCCGGCTGGCCTTGACCAGGGCCAGGGCTTTCTCAGCCTTGGCCCATCTGGTGGAACTCTCTGCCTAATGACATCTGTGCCCTGTCTGATCGATTCAAGTTCCACAGGGCATGCAAGGCAGAGATGTTCCACCAGGCCTTCGGTTGAGGCCAGCAACGGTTCTCTTACTTCTACTCGGCACCCTCCCCCCTATGAACATCTGAATGCTGGATATGCCATCTTGTTTTTAAAGTGTTTAAATATTTATGCTAAATGCTTTAATATTGAATGTTTGTAGTTTTAATCAGGGCTCTTTTTGTAGAAAAAGCCCAGCAGGAACTCATTAGCATATTGGGCCACACCCCTGACAGCACAGCTCATTAGCACATTAGGCTGCACCCCCATGTTACCAGAAGTGTGGTTATCCAGCCACACCCACCTTTTGCTTGTTATTCTGTTTACCTTGTTTGTTGTCAAAACCCAGGGCTTTTTTTGTAGCAGGAACTCCTTTGCATGTTAGGCCACACACCCCTAATGTAGCCAATCCTAATGAGTTTCTGCTGTTGGGTGTGGCCTATTATGCTAATGAGTTCCTGCTGGGCGTGGCCAACTCGGGAGCCAGCCGGAACTCCGTTCCTGTGCGTTCCTCCAAAACAGCCCTGGTTTTAATTGGTTTAAAAATTGTAGTGAATTTATGTTGTTGCAAACTGCCCTGAGCCCTGCGTAAGCAGGGAAGGGCAGTTAAGAAATCGAAATAAATAAATAAATAAATAAATATGTATAGTAATTAAAAATCTTTCTTGTATAACTTTTGGTGGTTCATCTTATATTCATTGGGGTAATGGATCAATAGGCCATTATGGGTAATGAGATGGAGGCTTGTCAAAATATGGATCGATCCTCTGTATTGATAATGGAAATTCTAATAACAACAAGTTCTGCTAGTGGCAAAAGACATACTAATGACTGTAGGTCCTTGATTAGGGGTCTGAATGCTGGCATTGGATGAGGTGAGGTGTTCTTCCAGGTAACTTCCTGGGAGAACTATTCTGCTGTGGTTAGCATGGTTGAATAAGGTGTACTTCTGTTTCTCCTTCTGACTCTATACCTTTTATTTCCACAATCAGCACAGACTCTTTACTTGCCTGATAGGAAAACAGAGAGAAAGGCAGGTCCCCGAGGAGAGTCTTAGAAAAAGAGAGAGAGAGAGAAAGCTTCACAACAGGAATGTGCTTAGAATGGAAGTCTTTATTTATTTTTGGAAGTATATATACATACTGTTTTAGACTCTCTCATCAATTGAAAAAAGAGCAGGAAGCTGAACAAACAGTTAACAGTGAGAAAGTTGCACAGTTTCAACTGCATGAGGAGTTTTCTTCCTCTTTAGAGTTATCATCTTTTCTCTGCTGGACTTCTATATCTTAAATGACTGCCTAGCAGGTTGAAATTCAGAAACTGATTCTTTTCTTAGTGCAGAGACTCTGTGGTAGGGAAAGTTTCATGTGCCACATTTCTGGCTATTGGGAAGCTGCTGAGGTACAGGAGTCCTTTCAGAAAAGGCCTTTTGATCCTATTTTTGCTTCTTCCTTGTTACCTGCATTCTACAGATAAGGTTGCAAGTGTGCTTTTCCTAGCAAAAGTATTGTCTGCTGTGTGGCAGGCAGGAATGGAAGGGGTGAAGTTTTCTCCTGTCATTGCATCTCCTTTTTATTTATTTATTTTTATTGGAGTTTACCATATAATATGTGTAACATTCCACTAATTTGCATCTCCTGTCATGAAAAGGTACATATGAGTTGCATTTTTGCAGGTCATGCAGTTGATGACACAGTTACAGCCTTATATAAATCACAAAGTCCTACACGTAGCTACAAAAAATCAAAGGCACAGATATACAATGGGAGGGACTTGGCTTGACAGCAGCACATGTGAAAGGGGTCTAGGTGTTCTAGTTGATCAGAAGTTAAACATGAGCCTGCAGTGCAATGTGGCTGCAAAGAAAGCTAATGCAACCTTAGGATGCATTAACAGAAGCATTGTGTCCAGATCAAGGGAGGTGGTAGTTCCACTCTATTCTGCTATGGTCAAGCCTCACCTGGAGTACTGTGTCCAGTTTTGGGCACCACATTTTAGGAAGGATGTTGATAAGCTTGAGCGTGTCCAGAAGAGGGCAACCAGGATGGTGAGAGGGTTGGAATCCAAGCCTTATGAGGAAAGGCTGAAAGAGTTGGGTATGTTTAGCCTGGGAAAGAGAAGGCTTAGAGGGGACATGATTGCAGTCTTCAAATATTTGATGGGCTGTCATGTAGAAGATGGAGCAGATCTATTCTCTCTTGCTCCGGATTGCAAGACTAGATCTAATGGGTGGAAATTACAAGGGAGTCATTACCGGCTAAATATCAGGAGAAACTTCCTAACTGTAAGAGTGGTTGAGCAGTGGAACAGACTGCCTCGGGAGGTGGTGGATGCTCTTTCGCTGGATATTTTTAAGCGGAGGCTGGACGACCATCTTTCAGGTATGTTGTAGGGCTATCTTTTGGCTATGCTCCTGCAGAGTGCAGGGGGCTGGACTAGGTGACCTGCAAGGTCCCTTCCAACTCTAACATTCTATGATTCTATGATTTGCCTGCTTTCATTTCCCCCCCTCTGGGCTGCAAAGTAGGCAAGGAGTTAAAGTCATTTCTTGCTCTGCGTTTCCCTTAGCAATAGAAATTAGAATGCCATGTTTTTAAGTTCTTAGTCTAAATATAGTCCCTAAAAAAGGAGAAAAGAATAAAATCCCTGCATCAGCTACTAACATTTAAGAGAATATGGATTTTTAGATGCATGTAGAAAGTGTGCAGTGCTGCAGTCAAACTCATTTTTCATTTGGATGTAAGTACAATGAAATTGTTGGAAATAAAGCAGGAGAGGAGAGATCCCATTCAACAAGGACTGATGCAGTAAATGGAATGCAGTATGTGGAAAACATACTTAAGAAAGAAATTAGGATCAAGTGGTAAGTCTAGCATTTACCACAAAGCTCCAAGCTGATTTTTCATAAAATAAAAAAGTCCCTGAATTGAAAAATATGTGTGTCTTTTAGATTGGATTGTGCAGTGAAGAGTATCAAGAACGAAGGAATAATAAATCATTGGACTGTATGTCAGAGTAAATGGTACAAGATAAACCCCTGTTGGAATTGTCAAGAAGGTGACCTTAGGAGCTGCAACAAAAAACCTTTAAAAAGGAAAGAAAACAAAAGATCAATGTTGCCTTTTAAAACTCTGACAGAAATCTGTCTCTGTTGTCTTTTCCTAGAATTATTTTCTGTTATAATTTTCTGTTTATTAAATGAATTATGGCCCTATCTAGGGAACACCACATGACAAAATTATTGAAGATGCTGGGGTTGTAAAGCTATTTGTTGCAAATGAATGCCAGCTGTGTGCAATTCAGAACATCATTTTGAACTGGCCAGAGAGGAGAATCTGTACAGCTCTTAAGAATTCAGCCCTGCTTTTTGTTAGCTTTTTCCATCTTAGGCTATTGATTCAGAATTCATCATATACTGGTGAACAGAGAGAATTGCTTCATGGATACTGATCTGGAAACAGGCCAAACAATGGCAACATACATAAACTTTACTGATTCTTCAGATGTATCAGCTCATCCCAGGGCATCAAAAACCTGCAGAGATGGAGATTTCTTGCCAGAATTGACACTTGCCCTGATATTTGCAGCACAGGGGGAAGAGTGTATACCATGTGTTCACGTACCATGAATTTTTTTTTTGTGAATTCCTTGCCCTATTTCTGAAACTGTAGAGCAGAAGACATTTAGAACAAATAATTAGAACCTCCTGCTCATCCCTGGCCTTCAACTATTTGCTTGGATAGTTTCTGTAAAGCTCATATTTCTTTAACAATGTAGAAGACCTGAGTTCCAAAGACAGGGAGTGGTCACCAAGAACAACTGTCATGTGCTGTTCTGCTTGGTGTATTGAGGGCTGCTCTTTGTTATTATGATGATGGGATGAAAGTAAAGCTGAATTTAGGCAGGATGCAAATCCATCATAGATTGAATTTATCATCTGGTATATCTAAAATGGTGCTGCTTTCAGTGGAGGCTTCTGAGCATTCTTTAGGATCCTGCAGTTAAAAGTAGGGTAGCATCTACATAGACTAGTCATTGGGTGCAAGGAACAGGTTTAGCCTCCCATCATTCTAATGGTGTTGTTAGCCAAATTGTTTTTGGTTATTAATAAATATGGGGAATTATAATTATTAATATGCAATTGGTGTCTAAGGAAGTGAAGCCTATGTATACAGAAGTCCCACCTTTTCCAGTAACCCACAAATAAATGCAGAAACCAAGTCTTTAAAGAAATGGATTCTTTATTGGGAAATACAAATCAAGCATACAAATAAATTCACAATCACACACACAATTATTCAGTCCTAAGAAATATGGATAGAAAGGGATAACAACATTTGCATTAGCAGGATAATCGTTGGTGGGTGATACGTACCTGTCCTCGGCGGGATGAAGCGATCCACAGAAAAATAAGGGAGACTATGGGGGAATAAGGGTCGTATTCTGAACCAGCAGAACATGTGGTCAACTCTGGCAGTACTAAAACCAAGAGTCGTGGAGATAGGGTGGGTCTAGAGGTAGAGGAGAGAGAGAGCATGGTTGATCATGCTCTTTTATACACTGTGGGAACATGGGGGTGGGCTTTGCTGGCCACTTCCCTTGTCACGTCCCCTTGGTCAGTCCCAGGAAGTTTCCTATTCAAAAACCAATTTCAGGAGGAAGGGGGCTTAATGGTTGGGCAATATTTGCTTCTATTTACTCTTCGGTGGCACCTTTGAGAACAATAGCTGAGGCAGACAGAGTCATTGTCATTGATGGTCCGCTGATGGCTCCAGGTGATGGGTTTAGCTGGTACATGTCAGCCTTCTAATCCTCTCATGGCTGTGGATCCTTTGTCATGCTAGATTGCCTACGTGCAATGTTAGGCGATGATGGGGGAGGAATGTGCCTGTGTGTCAGAGAAGATGCTAGCTCACGGAGTCTCTGTTCAAGATCTCTGCTCTCATGGTTTGGCATGATGTCCGTACAAACAGCAAATAGTTACAGGCTTTACTGTGCTTCACGTGGCTAGGGAGCTTGGTTCTCTTCCTGCTGTGCTGCGGGTAAGAGATGGCAGGTAACCCCAGGAACCACTGGCACATCATCTCAGGAGAAGATTTTCCTCTGCTGGGCGTGTATCTGCAGTTGGCATCAGCTAAGGTCACCATACAGTCCATTCCCTTTTGCACATTTACTGCACAGTCCAGTTATTACAGAGTGCATAAGTCCAAAGGAGTGCTATAAGTGCCTTGCAGGGCAACAGTATTCTTGAATATGCTGTTTTTTCTTACTCTGCTTAATGGGAGTAAGGGTTACCAGTGCCTATTTGTCTATGGACTTGGGGATTCTGTCACTGTGAGGGCAAAGCCAGCCCTCCATTTTCAACAGAAGTTGGCCCAGCCCAGTGTCTCTGTGTGCAGAGAACAGAGATCTGCATCTCAGGCACATAACTTTGGCCAGCAGCCAAACAGTTGCTGTCATAATGGCAGACATTTTCTCCATAAATAATAATCATAAACTGTTTACTTGATACAAAAGCCAGGTAGTTTTTAAAAAATCATCACAAAATGCAGTGTGTTCTCCAGCCTATGTTTGGTAATGAGACATAAAGGCAAAAACAAACAAACAAAAAAGGGGCATTTTATAAAGAAGCTGACCTTCCTTTCAAGGTTGAATGGGGCATTTCATTAGCAATCTCCATGGGATCTGGGCAGTTCCCCACATGTGCTCATGGCAACCTCGGGTTTAGGATTTACCTCACGGGCTGCTGTGCTCCCAGCAGTGGCCCCGTAATTCGGCTGGGACTGGCATCTTAAAGAACCTCGCTTTCCTGAAATTCCCCCCCCCCATCCTAGTAGCCGTTACAATTTGGCAAAATGTTTTCATGAATATGCAAGTCTGTTTCTGGTACAACCAGGGCCGGCTCCAGCTTATTTTGCACCCTAGGCGAGGATCCCTTCTGCCCTCCCCCCCTGTGCCCACCAATTTTCAAAAATAAATGCCTTTTAGGAAGAATGAAAAACACAAATAATCAAGAAACTCCCAGAATAGGGGGCCGGGTGCAGTTTGGTGCCCTTAAGGGCTGTCCTGCTCTAGGCGATCGCCTAGTTCGCCTAGTGAGTGAGCCGGCCCTGGGTACAACTACCAGACCTCATGCTCTGAGCAGGTCATAAGCTTAGTGCACAGGTTTGTCTTAGTCTGCCTGCCTCTCTGCTAACTTCTCCTTTTCACACCAGTATATTGCAGGTGCAGATAATGACATCATGGATGCCTTGTCTTGCTTTCAGCTGGGGGAAAACAACCTCACTATCAGGAAGGAGGCTGAGCTAGAGCTGGCCATGGAAGCAGACTTGCATTTCATAGTCTTCTGCTTCCTAGGGGCACAGTTCTTGTAGTTCAAATTGCTAGAGCAGTACAAGTCATATGGGGCTGTCATTCAAGACAGGATTGATATGGGAAGGCAGAAAGTGAGTAGGACAGCCAAACAGGTCATAGAGGCAACAGGTGGATCCATCATTACGGCACCCAGACATTTCCTTCAAGCAGGCAGCCCTCTTTTGGGTGGTGTGCACTTTTCAAAATAGGGTCAGGACACATGCCTTCACAGTATTTGGGATCTCCTCCTTTCTGGAGTGCAGTCATAGGAGCATTACCTGTGAGCCTACCTTATCTGGTCTGGGGACCTTGTAAGGATTAGAACTTACAGATCTCAGGCTTTCATTAATGCGACCAAGCTATAAGTTTTCACAGGTTGGTTGCAGCCTGTTTGGGCTGAGCGTTAATTAAAAATACCTGGTGGCCTTGACCAGCTGCATAAGATGCCTTTACCTGGCTGCCAGCTAAGAACCGGGGGAAAATCTAAGTATGTCCTGATTGGCAGGAGGTGGCTACCTAACTGGGCAGTAGTCACGCAAGAAACAAACAGAGGCTGAGGCCTTCAGGACTTCAAGCTGAAATGCTGTGGACTATGCCAGTGGGAGGACATTCTCTTTCTTAAGCCTTTGGGTGAGAAAGCCAGGTTGCAAGATTACCCCAGTGAAGGAAGCCACCAAGGAGTTAATGCTTCAGGCTCAGCCTCTGCCCAGTGCAAGTATAGTGTCGTTGGGTTTTTTTGCCATTGCTGTAATTTGTGAGTGGTTTCTGCCGAGCAAACACTCTTTGTTATTTGAAGGATTCAAATAAATGCAGAGGTATTTTTAAACTTACCATGCTGGGAGTGTCTTCTGAGTGTCTGTCTGCATCCTCGAGAGGAACCCAGATGTAAAAGAGCCTCAGCAAAGGACCAGGACACAGTGAGAACCCCAAGGCCCCAGGTGGCTGTGAGCTCAGCGCCTGAGAACGGGAGAGTGTTTGTCCTTGGTCCAGACAGACCTTCATAAGGGGTCTTGAGGGTGGGGCCATTTTGCATTATGCCCAGCTCGAGGACTGGTGCCCAGCTCTAATCCTCAGGTGGCAAGGGAACTAGACAATGGCATATACCCATGTAGGACCCCTGGACTTGGCATTCCATGGTTGCTTCCCCACAGGAGGGCTGGGCAAAGGGTTGGTGCCATCAGGTGGCAGGCAGGTCATCTAATCCTGTATCTGTACCCTATGCTGTGCTCTTACAATGATACTCAGTAAAAGGCTGTGATGCTTTTTCTGCAAGTCAACGTTGTTTGCTTGTTATTCTTCCCTTCATCCTTGCTCCCTCCCTCACCCCCTTGGCCTGCAAAAGAGTAACAACTGAATATATTATGGGCATAAACTCTGTGTGTAATGCATTGGATTGTGTTGGTACCACAATTAGAATCTGGGAACGTAAAAATGGAAACAATTGTACTTAACTAACAAGTAGCAGTAGGACCATCCCTCAGATGAAGGGATATAGCACACTCAAACTGCCCAGGACCATGGCTCTGTTTAACATCTCTCCATTTTGTGGTCTTTAGGAGGATGGCATTTGGGACCATATTCCATGTATGAGAACTATCTGACACGGCCAATGGATATCTCCCTAGCTAATTGGGTTTTTTTTTAGTTCCTGCAGCAGAAACATAAAACAGAAGAGCAGGGGAGAGATAAATGGGAAGGGGGAAGCAAGAAAAAAAAGAAAAGTGGCATGGGTATAGAATACCACAGGTTGCTTCCCTTATTTTATTACGTTTTCTCCCTAGCAGAAGCCTATGCAGGGCAGAGTGCCACATTTTGCATGGGAAAGCTATTCCTGCAAAAAAAAAACATTTGCCTCCTACAAAATTACTAAAGGAACAAGGCTTTTTCAGGAAAAAATGTGATAAGCCAGCTTGTTGGGTGCCTCTTAGGAACCAACTAACTATCTTACATACCAGGACTAGGGATGGCTATGAACTGGCTCATGAAGTAAAATTTGTGATGAATTTGGCTGGTTTGTGGTTTGCAAACTGAAGTTCATGACAGGTGTGTTGTAAAATAGTCAAAAGTATTTAAATTACTCAGAGTATCATTGGATCTTGCTCTATTGGAAAGAAGAAATTTCTTTGCTTTTAAAAACCTTTATTTCTAAGGGTAAAAGGTATCCAGGGAACCTACAAAATAACAGAACATCTAGCAGCTACATTTTCTACTGCTTACTTCTCAAAACATAGTCACACACTAAGACACAGATAATGGAGAATCTGTCCTTCTCGACCCCTAGAAAGGAAGTCACCTGAAAACAAACAACCAGTTTGTATCACAATAGAAGCTACTTTTCCTGGGCTAATTCCCCATTGGCTCAGGTCAGTCTAAACAATAGCAATACTAGGTAAACATGTTAACCCTATAATGACTGGATTGTCAGACCTTGTAAATACATACATTTCCAACAAGGTCAACCAGCATGAACTTTCCATGAACTTTCAAGCAGTTCATGGAAGTTTGTGCCAGTTTGTGAATGGATACATTTACAGACAGTCTCTGCTCCAACAAAATGTTTACCAAACTTCAAACTAATGGGGGACCCTGGAATTCTCCAGCCTTGGGAACAGTGTTGTCAGTTTCAAACTAGTCATGTCAGTTTCAAGAGCCCCCCCCTTTGCCAGCATTCCTTTGTGTTCAGTTCCCATTTTCTTGTACAGAGCTTGCAAAATCCCACCCCCTTGCTTGGATTTGCAACTCTGTGCTTTGAGATCGGTCCTTTTAAACTTGCAATGCCAATGGCACTGGGTTCAGCTGGGCACTCTGTGATTGCACTGGTAATGCTGGGCACGCTGTACATTGTGCTGGTTCTGCTGGACTTGCAAAATGCCTCCCCCAGTTGGATTGTGATTGAGCAGGCATCGCCACATTGGCACTAGGTTCTGCTGGGCAGTAGTACAACGCACTGGTTATACTAGGCTTGCAACCCCCCCACACTTGGATTGTGATTCTGTGTTTGACATCAGTTTTGTTGAGCTGGCATTACCACATTGGCACTGGGTTCTACTGAGCACTAGTACATTACACTGGTTCTTCTGGACTTGCAAAAATGCCTCCCCAGCTTCAGTTTCTATTGCAGAGATTCTCTGGTTTGATCTTAGCCTGTTGGGTTTGCACTGCCATAGTGGCACTGGTTCTGCTGGGCACATTGCACTGGTTCTTCTGAGCTTGCAAAAATGCCCACCACCTTCAGTTTCTACTGCAGAGATTTTGTGGGACTTTGATTCTGTTCTGCTGGACTTCTATTATCCTTGCTGTTTTTCCCCTCCACTGGAAACAATGGAGGATGGGGCACCTTCTTGAGGGGGTGTAATTTGGACCCAGTAAATCCAATCCTCACCCAACTTGGAGGGCAGATAGAGGAGAGTCAGCTGGAGATCCCCTGCAAGTTTGGTGTCTCTAGCACACTGGCGGGGGCTCATTCTACAGCATCACAAACCTCACAAACTGAACTGGTTCATTTAGCTCCTAAGCGTTCATGGCCATTCGTGGTTCATGAACCGAGCATGCCGCAAACCACAAATGAACCAAACTGTATTTCCCCAGTTCCTGCCCATCCCTAGCCAGGACATATATCCTGGTACATTTTTTCCTGCTCCTCTTAACAGGCAAGCACAGCTTATATTGCTTATATTATATGTGCAGAGACAACTTCATTTATACATTGTAAACGCCTCATGGAGATTCAAAATGGGTTGCATGATTTTCTCTCCAGTATTAAATGAAGCCCAATGGATGGGTTGTGCTAGAAATGAGGTGGAGAATTATTTCTCTTATAAAGTGCATTTTTTCTGGGAGTCAGGAAAACAGTCCAGTATTAATCTGTTGCTTTAAATCAATGCAACTGAATGAATTCTTTTCAATTCCATACACTGTGAATTTCATGCAGTTTTGTGAAGTTCTTCTACTTGAATAGAAAAGGATCGGCAATTGGAGGAGCTGAAGGGCTCTTCTTCTTTCCAGTCCAGCTGGAGTGGAGGCAGGTGCTGTTCAGCCTCACCAATGGCCTCCCTTTTGGTCTCATTGCCTTGCTTTCTCAGGAGTGTTCTCCACACCAGCTCACTCCACTACCACATGAAAACACAAGTGAACCTCAGCTTATGGCAGTGACGCTTCTATAGTCCCAGTTTATTTTACATTGCACAACAAAAACAATACAGTGCCTGGAATGGGAAACAGCTTCAATATACCAAACAAAACCAAAAAGGCCTCTCTTGGTCTCTTTACAGGTATTATGTGACATGAAATAGCTGCTTTTCTTACAACACACAGGAAAGGAGCAACCTGAAGAAGATAATAATGATAATTTTAGACTACTCCCTGCCCCTGCCAGTTGGCATGCAGGTTGCCTTATAGCGTAAGTCACATAGGGTGCTATGCTCTGGGGTCCTAAGTTTGTAATCCCACTCAGTAACCTAAACCCTACCCCCCAACCCTTCAGAAGAGGAATGTTCCCCACAAGTTAAACAAGTTATATAGTAGGTTTTCTAAACCTTTGTGGTAAGAGCTGTGTCTCTAGTTTCAACTGAGATATGCACATGTTGACTGTTGGATGTAGCAGCTCCTTGTAGCAATAAATAGAGCAGTTTCACTGTAGGGGGCAAGTTGTTCTAATGGATAAACTTCAGTTTACAGGCAGGGGTCATTTTGTAGAAAAAGAGCTGCAGGAGCTCATTAGCATACGGTATGTTAATGAGCTACTAGGCTATTAGCATAATAGCTCATTAGCATATGCAACACCCCCTGACATCACCGAAAGTGATGTCAGAAAGGGAAGCAAAAGGGGGGGGGAAGGCATCTTCAAAAGTCTCCCCTTCCCTTCCCCAGCGGGGGGAGGGGAAGCGAAGAGAGAAGGAGTTTAAAGTTTAAACCCCTTCTCACTAGAGTTGGGCCACAGAAGGAGGAAAGAGGGAAGGAAAGAGAGAGAGAGAATAGAGAGAAGGAATGAAGGAAGGAAAGAGTGAAAGAAAGAGAAGGAAATAAGGAAGGAAAGAGGAAAAGAAAGAGAAG
>NW_015170946.1:47846-62046 GCF_001447785.1 Gekko japonicus
ATCCTTTGGCCTCCCCCGGGCCACAGCGCTCTGGTGCTGGCCCGGGGAGGTGGCGACAGGCCTCTTCCGGCCTCACCCGGGCCGCAGTGCTCCGGTGCTGGCTCGGGGAGACGGCGACCGGCCTCCTCTGGCCTCCCTGGGGCTGCAGCACTCTGGTGCTGGCCCGGGGAGGCAGTGACGGGCATCCTCCAGCGTCCCTCAGGCCGCAGCACTCTGGTGCTGGACCAGGGAGGCAGCAACAAGCCTCCTCCGACCTCTCTGGGGCCGCAGCTCTCTGGCATGGGCCCTGGGAAGGCGACAACGGGCCTCCTTGGGCCTCCCCGGGGCCGCAGTGCTCCAGCGTGGACCTTGGGAGGCTGGCGACAGGCTGTAGCGTGGGGAGCTGGGGGCAGGGCTTGCTGCCACCACCATTTTGCCAGCACCTGCCCCCAAAAGACCCCTCATTACAGGAACAAAACATGCACATTTCATAAAATATTAGTAGCAGCAAAAATACATGACAGTGGACAACATTCATTTACCACTAAGAAGAATGTCTATATTTGAGACTGAATGCACCAGCAAACACAAACGTTTGTAAGGATCTACGGAAAGGTCTCTCAGGCAAAACCTGAAACATTGGTTCAGGCATAAGGCCTGGAAGGGATCAGGCCTTGCAAAAAGCCTTTTTGCTAAGAGACCCGCTGATTCATGCTGGAATACCAGATGTCTTGTTGGCAGGACAATCATTTTGCCTATTAAGCTTGGTTAAGTAAATAATTGTTGAACTAAATATATACAACATTGGCCGAAAAAGGGAAGAGGCTGGGGGGCAGGATTTTACTATTGCTACAGAGAAATCTTGCATGAGACAATACTTTAATCCTTTCTTTAAATCCTTTTTTTCCACTCAGATTTCACTCACATTTATACACCTTACACATTTATAACCTATGCACATCTTACGTTATACACATAGTTAACCACAGGAACAGAGTTTATGGGGATTTTAACTATGCTCAGGGAAGGAAGGTGTTTTCCAGAATGAGGGGCAGACACCAGAATCATATAGATCCAAATTAGGAAGTTTGGCATAGGAAATTACACAGGGTCAAGGTGACCCTAGCGGAAAAAGGGAAACTCCAAAGATGGAAAGCCCCGGGAAGAAAAACTAGTAAAAACTATTCTGTTTAAATTCTAATTGTTTGGAAAAACAATTTGGAAGGTCAGAGTTTCTGATTGGTTAACAGAGAAATAGGATAGGCAAGGAAAAAGAACATAAAAGGAGAAACCTGGGCATCATAAGGTCGGGTCAAGGAGAAGTAGGAGTTTGCTCCCGTCTCCTTGCTCCAATTTTTTTCTCCATAGGAACCCAGAGGGCGGTCATCATCATCGTAATCACAAGTGCTCAAGAGCGGTGAGATATGTTATAAGATAACCATGCTTACGGCCATTTGGCCAAAATTGTAACAAGCAATTAGAGAACTGTACAAAACGTAACATCTTGGAAAAACTGCTATTTGAAGCTATGTTTAAATAAAATTCATAAATCCACAGATGTATTGGGTCTTTCCTTGCCGAAGACAAGTCCACTTACATATACAGAGCATAACCACAAGATCTCGCTCGCTACCCAATCAGCATAGCTAACAAGAAAACAGCTAACAGAAATGGTGGAGAACGCAGCAGTTATTTCTCTGTAAAAGGACTTGAACTCGGCAATAGGAAACACCAGACGTTAAATTGTTTATTATAGCATTAAGTTGTTGTCCCGCCGCAGGCTCTGCCACGGCCGTACCGGCCGCTGTGGCGGGACTGGCACGTCTTGCACCGAGCTCCATGCCACCTCCATGACACACAGACCCCGAGACCATGGGGTTGCCGGACGAAAGAGAAGAAAAGGAGGTGGGTCCTGGAAGCTTCCCCAAACACAAACCTCTCCCTCAGCGTCAGTCGCGCTGCAAGGAGAGCCCGATGCACCCAGAAAGAGAGATAGAAAAGCGGTCCAAATCGGACCGCTCTACGCAGCTGTTAGAGTGGGGAGGAAGGGCCCGAGCAAAGAGGAAAGTCCCCTGGAGAGCGCCCGCCTTACCTCTAGCAGTAACAGCCAACAGGACGGAGAAAGCAGGTCCCGGCCGCTTGACCGGAAGGGGACACTCCCTGGCTAGGGACGCGAACTATAAAGGGGGTGGGACTATATGAGGGGAAGCACCGTGGGATTGGGGAGGAATATGATAGACTGGAAGAATAGCGAGTCACAAGGGTGGGATAAGTATAAAAGGGAGGAAGCAAGAAGGTGCCGGGGAGGAAGTCGGTGGAGCTCCTAGTAGGACACAGAGAGAAGGAGAACGAAAAGGAGATCTATCCGAGGAAGCCACTGCGCGTGACGGAACCCCAGTGATTCCAATTCTGAGGCACCTGCTTCCTCCTGCCAAACTTCACCAAGGCTACTGGTTACTCAGGACCAGGGGCGGACCTGCAGCGCGACAGTTGTTTTAGAAGAGTATCTCAAAATGGGGAATAAGACTTCTAGTGAGCTAACAGAAAAGAAATTAGCAAAGCGATTTAAAATAACAAAATATATGCAAATAGGCAAAAAAGACGAGGAAAAAGCAGATCCATTGCAAAATTGGGTAGAGTCTAAAGGGACTGTCGGCTTATTACAGGCAGATATTTTTCAGGGCAGTGATCCAACAGAAGACGCTTCCATGATGTTTAAGCAGATAAAATAACTTACAAGAAATAAGGGACAGATAGAAAAACAGGCTGCTGGACATTGTGGCTGCTTGCAAAGAAGCAGAAAACCGTGATGAAGGAATGCACAACTAAAATAGAGGATTTAGAATCTCAAATTGATAAGTTATAGGAAAAGGAGAGTTTACGAAAGACCCAATATTTGGACAGTTTTGCACAAAATCTACAGAATTAATCTGCGCTTCACCAATTATTAGAAGAGTGTAATTTGTGAAAGGATCAGGCCCGCCAGGCGGAACATAAATTGTTAATTTTAAAGGACCAGTTATCAGACACCCAGTCCACTATTAGGGCTGTCACTGAATACACGAAAACAGAGCAGGATAGTAAACAAAATCACTCAATGTCAGAATAAAATCCAGAAGCTTAAAGAAGCATTAAGTGTTAAGAAAGGAGTTGTAGCTGTATTTACACAGGGATTACATAATGGGTTAGACATCCTTCCTGACTGCGACCCTAATGTGGGAGACTGCCAGGAGGATGTGTGGGAGAGTATTTGTGCAAGCCATACAAAGACTGTATTACAGGATTTTGAGACAGAGAGGAACAAAAAACAGAGTTGCCCTGTTCCTGTAATCAGGAAATCTATTCAGACCGACAGACAGGTTAGAGGGCAAGCCACAACAGACACAATTCAGGAAACTGTTCCAATGAAGTTTGCAGACCTACAGGTCCTCGCCCAGAAAGTAGGGAAACTAAACTCTGATACAGCTTTAGAATGGATGTTTGAGGTGTCTAGACAGACGGATCTTTATGAAGATGATTTAAAAAGAGTGGCAAGACAGTGTGCTGACCCAGATACATGGGCTACAATTCAGCAATATTTGAGAGATGTTCCTGGAAGTATAGGAAGATTCTGGGCTGGGTGGATACAAGCCCCGTTGCCTTATAGGAGTCTGTCTAAGGCCTTCTATGCAGAGGAACAGAGAGCTGATGAGTCCCCGGAGATCTATGTGAAACGTAAGGAATTGCTGGGGATTGCATCAGAGGTAGTGTATTTGATTCAGGGGACACCTGATTATGATACTGTAGAATTCAAAAGAGAACTAGTGGACGGTTTGAATGTATCTTGTAAAATTATATTGGGCCCCATAACTGTGGGACCAATGACTTATCCCCAACTCCAAGAAAGGATTCGCCAGGCAGGTCAATTGTTCAGGGAAAGCCGGGAAAGCCAGGACAAGAATGGAAAAGAAAAGGAAGGGGCAGTATGAAATGTGACCTTTTCTAACAATGGACCTTGGAACAGAAGCGTTCCTCCAGATGTAAGGCCACATACCCCTAGGGCTACCCAACCTTGGGACAATAGCAGAACATACACACCAGGGAATGGCTATAACAGGTTGACAGGAGGAAATGGACCAAATAGGAGAGGTCAGAACCCCCCAATAGCAAATAGAGATCCCCCAAATAGAAGAGAATACTCTGAGGGAGTGCGGGGACCAGAACTGCACACAGTATTCCAAATTAGGTTGCACCATTGATTTATATAGAGGCATTATGATATTGGCTGATCTGTTTTCAATACCCTTCCTAATAATCCCCAGCATAGCATTGGCCTTCTTTATTGCAGTCACACACTGTCTTGACATTTTCAGTGAGTTATCTACTACAACTCCAAGATCTCTCTCTTGATCAGTCCTGCCAGTTCAGACCCCATCAATGTGTATTTATATTTAGGATTTTTGGCTCCAATGTGCATCACCTTGCACTTGGCCACATTGAATCCCATTTGCCATGTTGACACCCAGTCGCCCATCCTTGAAAGATCCCTTTGGTGTGCCTCACAATCCTCACTGGTTTTCACCACCCTGAACAACTTCGTATCATCCGCAAATTTAGCCACTTCACTGCTTACTCCCAACTCCAAATCATTAATGAACAAGTTAAAAAGCAGTGGACCAAGTACTGATCCCTGCGGTACCCCACTGCTTACCACCCTCCACTGAGAAAATTGCCCATTTATACTCACTCTCTGTTTTCTATTAATTAGCCAGTTTTTGATCCATAAAAGGACTTGTCCTTCTGTCGCATGATGTTTGAGCTTACTTAGGAGCCTTTGATGAGGAACTTTATCAAAAGCTTTCTGGAAGTCAAGGTAAACAATATCTATTGGATCTTCCTTGTCCACATGTTTGTTCACCCCCTCAAAGAACACTAACAGGTTAGTGAGACAAGGTCTTCCCTTACAGAACCCAAGCTGAGTCTGCCTCAATAGGTTTTGTTCATCTATGTGCCTACTAATTCTTTCCTTAATAATGGTTTCCACCAATTTACCAGGTATCGACGTCAGACTGACTGGCCTGTAATTTCCCAATCTCCTCTGGAACCCTTTTTAAAGATGGGAGTGACGTTTGCTACCTTCCAGTCCTCAGGAATGGAGGCAGATTTTCAGGAAAGATTACATATTTTTGTCAGGAGATCCACAAGTTCACATTTGAGTTCTTTCAGAACTCTCGGATGTATGCCATCTGGGCCTCGGATGTATGCCAGCTGGGCCTGCATGAAATATCAGATTTCTTGGATCCCTACCAGATCTCGAGTATTTCTGGTGAGTGAGACAGGAAAGTGATGCTCATATGAGGGAAATGAGTACACCCTTGATGATGAATCAGGAGTGTTGTTTGACAGACTCAATTTTGAGTTAACTCACATCAATGATAAACACATTTGTGTCTGGGTTGGGGCAAAGGAGTCCATGACAAAGTGTCAGAGTGGGCTACATTGTGTCATGAAATTGATTAGAATTGGTAAATTGGAGGAACAATGTACAGGACGAGAAGTTCTGCGTCCCAGTGCAGATGCCACAGTGCCTCTGAGGCAAATGTTCTCAGGGTCAACTGTTGCTCCTCCCCCATCGGTGGAGGGGCCACAGGAAGACATAATGAATGCTTCCAATCCCAATAATGGATCAAGTGTTTCTGACCCAGAGTCAAGGGAAATTCTTCCACTGGAAACGCCCCCAGTGGAAGTTAAAAAACTAGAGAACCCTTCTGTGAAGGCCCCCAGGGTTGATGGGGGATGTTTGACAGCGGGGGATCCACTTGTAGGAGGGTCACCTTTGTTTCCTATTGCAGGAATGACATGGTGTGCTTCAAAGGATACACAAGCCTTGTGTCCAGCATGGATGGCTTGGTGCTATCCAACCATTGTAGATTGGGATCCCATTAGTGGGAACATCATATGGAGATTTGAACAAGGTGATGATGACATAACAGATTGTTTCATTGAAGGGGATGATTTGGTTGGGCCCTCAGCTGTGATTGCAGATGGGGAAAGACATAGTGAAGTCCAAACACTGAAGGGCATGCCTAGGTATGCCTATAATGTTTGCAGGTGGAATGCACCATCACTTGACGAGCCCACATCAGAAGACTGCTCTATGCAGTACCACTACAGGGGAGTTATGCTCCAGGAAAGATTTGGGACTTATACCATTCTCAAAAATGAAATTAATTGTGCAGTATTGAAACTTAATGGTTTTGCATTTGTGGCTGCAGGATATATTCTAATTTTCACCCTCATGGGATTCAATGGGTCTCGAATGGCAAAGGAGTGGCAATCCCAGAACAGCACCTTAGTGACACCCTCCGGTGTGTGATTTGGTGCCACAGGGAATTGCACACCACAAAAGTGGATAGTGGAAACAGATCAGATCGGAGAATGGGGCCCTCCTGAATGGGTGGTGCAGCTGGATGACAGCGAGTGTGACTTGACATCACAAACTACAGTCTTTCGCTACCAGTGTCATCGTGAGTTTCGATCTGTACCTGCAGAAGCCAGCATGTACCATCTTCATCAGCCAGGAAAGATTCTCCACTTTGAAGTGTTAGCTGGAGAAAGTGACTTGATGAGACCCCAGAAACATCCTTTGATCGGACCGCATATGGTGAAAAGAGACCATAAGGAGCGTGTTATGTTGACTCCAATCCGCTCTCTAAAGGAGGTCCGATTGGACTTAACTATGCTATGCTGGGGATTATTAGGAAGGGTATTGAAAACAGATCAGCCAATATCATAATGCCCCTATATAAATCAATGGTGCAACCTCATTTGTGTGCAATTCTGGTCGCCACACCTTAAAAAGGATATTATAGCTTTGGAAAAAGTGCAAAAAAGGGCAACTCGAATGATAAAAGGCCTGGAACACTTTCCCTATGAGGAAAGGTTAAAGCGCTTAGGGCTCTTTAGCTTGGACAAACGACGACTGAGGGGGGACATGATTGAGGTTTATAGGATTATGCATGGGAAAGAGCAGGTAGAGAAAGAGGTACTTTTCGCCCTTTCTCACAATACAAGACCTCGTGGGCACTCCATGAAATTGCTGAGCGGTCGGGTTAGAACGGATAAAAGGAAGTACTTCTTCACCCAAAGAGTGATTAACACATGGAATTCACTGCCACAGGAAGTGGTGGCGGCTACAAGCATGGACGGCTTCAAAAGGGAATTAGATAAGCATATCTAATGTGGCAATTGTTGAGCTTTACATACAATCCCGTACAAGCGGAAATTGTTGCATTTGTACTGACTGTGTCTCAAAATGAGAATTTTGATGTATTTCCTATTGTGCCATTGGGAATAAAAGTAACTGAAGGTCTGGTTATGTATGTTATTGATCATCATGCCTGGGCATATCAAAAGGCAGACAGATGGGAAACTATCAGTTTAGAAGGATGTGTTCAGCATGGGTCTCTGGGTTTCATCTGTGAAGACTATAACTTTCAGCAACGAGATGAATGTTTCTATGAAAAAGATAATGGTACTCCCAAATGTTCTTTTGAAATTCAGTCTGAAACTGGAAGTTCTGTTGTTTATGCTGGGAGGGGATGCGTGTGTCACATTGTCCACATATCCAGGTGGATGATTTGAAACTATTTTACATATCCACTCAGATCAACAGATGCTTCTGTCAAATAGCCCATATCAAAGGCTGCGATTTTGAATATCATGTTCCTCAGTGGACAGTGGAGTTAATGAAATACAGACCTCAGTTATTCGAGCTGATTAGGCCTGTGACATTAAGAATGGACATAAACATATTAAGGAAGGTAATAAGTCACCCAGAGTTACAGCAACAGTTGATTAATGTAAGAAAGACAGGAGAAAAGACCTCTGTCATTGTACAACATAACAACCAGAAAGTTTTGCAGATAGCAGAGGAAGTAGAGACACTGGGCGGAGAGACTTGGTGGTCTTCCTTTTTCTTTTACAATTTAAATCCTACTGCAGCAGGAGTCCTAAAACTTCTTACTCACCCCATCACTGTTATCCTAATAATTCAGGCCATTCTTTTGCTTCTAATGTTGGCAATTGTCCTTTGGGTCAGAGCAAAGGTACGGCAAGTGCAAGATCTTTAAGATGCGAGCTATTTGAGGTAAGGTCCAGACCGTGTGCTCCACGACTATGTACCCCACTCCTAGACATCGCAAACCGGACGGTTTGGTCAGCTTGTGGAATACGTCTTCATACACAACGGCTGGAGGGCTGTCTTGTATGAAATGGGGGGAGTCTGTAAGGATCTACGGAAAGGCCTCTCAGGCAAAACTTGAAACATTGATTCAGGCAATGTACACTGCTTCACTGATGTCCTGCAGGTGGGTAACGGAAAACTGGATTTTAAAAAAACACTATTTTATTTTTAAACATATTAATTTAAACAAATTAATTACAAATATATACATTTTTAAAGAGTTAGGTCCAGATTCCCTGGGCTTGGTTTCTCTGTCTGTTTAAAAATAAAGGAGAACCCAATTGAGCTGGGAACTATGGGCCAAACCAAACATTTGCTTTTCTAAATGTCTAGATTACCCACACCCAGATCAGGTTGGTTATACAGCAACTGCAGGGAATGGCTATTAAAAAAAAAAGAGCCCGTTTAGGCTCAGAACACCACCACAGGGTGGGGGGATGAGGAGGACTTCTGCCTTCCCCCAGCTGTTTTTAGCACTGAAACAGAGCTTAGGTGGGGAGTTATTTCCCTGTCTTTGCTGCTCCACATTGAGTATTGTGTGCCAAATACCTATTCAACTATAACATAATAGATCTAAGGCCCATTTGATGGTATGTGAATGGCAATGATAGTGCAGCCAGCTAGTAAAAGAGTGTCAGATTAGTATTACAAATTCTGTCCCACAGCCTCCTTCCCTCCAGCCTGCCTTCAGGCATAGCCCACCTACTTTCAAGTCTTTCTTCAAAGCCATAAGAGTTAGAAAGTTATTTTTTTTAAAAAAACAATAGACAATATTTTCAGATGGTTGAATCCTTTGCCCATTCGACAGTGCTACTTTGCAGTTGTGGAAGGCAGGGAAATCCAGCACACATTATTCATTCCCTAGAACAGATTGACTTAGAGTTAAAACAGATATGGTGAAGATCACATATTTCTATTTGCCTTTAGGAGGTAAATAACAGGTATGTGTTGTCCTAATTATGATTTGGGCTGCAAGGGGAAAGGAGGTGCTTTTGGGCCTTCAGCTGCTGCATGAGTCCATGATTTGATCCCTTTGCCATTACTAGCAATTTCAAGAAAAAGACAGTTTTTAAAGCATCTCCATTGCATTTCTTTTGGGCTGTTTGATTATTCTCTGTTTATACTGTGTACATTTCATAGTGAAACCTAATCTATATATGAAGTGAACAGTGCTATCTTAAAGCTAAACTGAAGCTTCCTCTGGGAGGGGGTTCTCAGTTGAGCTGAAAGTAGGCATGATAGCAGTGACTTATGCTTCCCACCATTTCTCTGATAGTCTTCTCTATGGTGGTTGGAAACTGAAGGGAAGTAGGGTGGGGTCTCAGCTGGATAGGGATGCCAGCCTCCAGATGGGACCTGGGGATTCCCTGGAATTGCAGCTCATCTCCACACTACAGAGATCAGTTCCCCTGGAGAAAATGGATGCTTTGGAAAATGGATTCTATGGTATTGTACCAAACTGAAGTCCCTGTCCTCCCTAGGCAGTATCCCCAAATCTCCAGGAGTTTTCCAACCTGGATCTGGCAACGCTACAAGCTGGAGTTGAATCCAACCATGATAGAATGCCTGATGCTTTCAGTGACCTGACCATTTAAGCTGCTTTGAATAGAGGACACCACCGAAAAGTCTGCATTGCAGAAAAGGCCTCAGCTCCTTCACTGCTCTGAAGGCCCTTGAAGGAGATTCTCATATGAAGGTGTTAAAGCTGGAGTGTGTGTGTGTGTGTGTGTGTGTAGGAACGCAAAGGAAAAGGTGTCCCTAGGTGCAGTGATAAAATTTAAAATTTAGAGACACTCCTTTATATTTTACAGTAACAGTACTAAAGCATTGTAATTTATGGATTTGCCTTAAGATCAAGTAACCTTTATTAGTCCTAGAACCAGGCTTAAAGACTGCTGTACAAGATAGTTTTATTGCTCTTTATGTTGAAGTTGTTTTGAGCCATTTGTCATTCTGGTAGTCAGAGGACTTAGAAATATTATACCCATTATCCTGATTTTTAGCTTTAAAAATGAAACACAGAACTTAGAGTTTGGTCCAGGAAGTCTACCAAGCCTCCTACATTTGAATCAGCTTTGGGACCCTGATCTTACGGACTGAAACCAGAAATGTAGTCAAGCAAAAAATAATAATCTGTAAAGTGTTCAAAATAGTATAAGTGAATCCAGTGTCTGATGCATTCAGAATCACTCTAGTTGTGACAGCTTTGTATTACCTGACAATTTTAGGTGTTCATTTTCATTTTTGTTCTCCCAGTTGGGAGGGGGGGAGGTAAACACAAAGGCCTTTGAAGTAAATTACTCCCCTGATTTATTTCTGCCTTGCTTCCACAAGAGGCAATGCTGTTGCGATTTTTCACCATGTTTTGAAACCTTAAAGACTTAAACCAAACATTTTAGTTCCAGAAAGCTTCACTCAGGAAGAATCAAGGATTCATTTATTTTCTGGACATTAAAGTCCTTTTTTAGCTGGCTTAAAATGACTGATAGCAAGAATACTTGCCAACATCCATCAAGTATGGACTGGGAGTCCAACAGGTAGAGGGGGCTTATGTTTTTTTGATGTATATTGGGCAACAAGGAGATATTAGGGTTCCAATATAAAAAGAGAAACACATAATTACCTTCTACTTAGATTTTCTTACAACTACCAATTTTCAGATATCCAGACTGGTATCTTGAGAGCGTGTGCTGAGTGGACCAAAGCAACTTTGTGAGGTTCAAAATATGTGCAATAATTTGTAAACTACTCTTATCCACTCAGTCTATATGCTCAACATGCCAATTTAGTTGTGTGAATTACCCTATACCCTAGTACAATATTTCCCTGTTCCTTCAGGTTTACAGATGTACTTTTGCACACATAAAACACTTCATCTTGAGAGCTAATAGAATCCAGCAGTTGAGATATTTGAAGCCAAAAAAAACCTGCAGCTGATGGTTATTTTTAAAATATCAACAAAGCAGAAAATATTTAAAGGAGAGAAGTCCAATTGTAGAATGAGTAGGGGGAGAGAGCTAGTATACCAAGGCCCCCTGATTTATTTTTCTTTGTCATGTAACATTGCAAATTTGCTGCTTAGGGAAAAAAAAGAAACTTCTGGGCTGCATGTCTAGGTAAGCCATGAGCAAATGGAATCTGACCTGGTTCTATAACAGATTCATGTCAGATGATATATGCTATTAGACATTTCCTATATTGCATACTTTTATTCTCCTGAATGTTCCACTACAGGCAGGGTTCTTCATTTTTTCTAAATCCCCTTTCTTTAGAACATATTTCTTTTCTCTTTTTCCAAGCTATCTAGATAAAAGTTTCTCTGATCAAAATGAATTATTTCTCTTTTGATGTGGATGGTTCTTTGGATAAAATTTTATTTTAAAATTGCATTTCACTGTAAATATTTCCATCAGTGAATGCTACCACATTCTAGCAAAGGCTTTCCCTAAAAATAGAAGAATGTCTCAGTTCTTGTCTCCTCTCATGGCTTGTAAATCAGTAGAGTGTTCATAAAAGCATGATATTGTACTCCTGATTAATTAGCTGGAATTAATAACAGCCCCTGGTTCTGTTCTCACAGCCACTATCACAGATTACAATCGACATCCCATATGTTTGACTACTCACTCAAGAGCATTTGATGCTGCTAGATTAACTCTTTGCATGCTTTAACAACTCTTTTGTTCACATCATCACTGTGGTGAAAGTATGTTTAAAGGGCTCTGCATTATGTAATCCAGTTAAGAATCCTCACACCACCATCACAGTATTTTTTTAAATTCCAGATTAATTGAACTAGACTGATCCTAGCATTGAATTACCTTTTTGCTTTTTCAAACCTAGTTTGAAGGGTGGGAGCGTCCCCTTTTTGTTAGCTTTAGGCCATATTTCACAAGCTATTTAGACTGTATCCTTGCAACTTTGCTCAGATGAAAAATATGTGCTGAGCAGACACAAGCTATATATGTCAACACAAATGACTGAGGGAGGGCAATGTGGTTGATAGGCATATATGCAAGAGTAAGTGGCTTCTGGATCATATTATTATCTTCCTCTCTCTAGATGATTACATATTGAGTTGTATGGCTTCAGTCTGCTTTACTGGATCCTATGCATTATTACTTGGAAGCAAGTCTCACCTAGTTCATGGAGCTTCCTCCCAAATAAGTATGCACAGGATTGTAGTTAAAATAAGAACCAACACAAATTAATTATACTTTAAAAATAATGTTACATTATAACATCACATCAATTCCCGGAAATTTGTCAGTGCCCCAATCACATTTAGGAATTCATTATCACCCATGTTCTGAATTGCATGGCATGGCACTTGCATCCCAGTGAAATCATCACATCTCACCTGAGTGCTTAATGAATGTTACAGTATCAGACTGACTGTGTCAAGTCATGTATTTTTATTGACGTATTTGGTGGTGTCTTGATGATGTACATCCCAGCAATAGGTCTAAAAGAATTTAAAAAGAGTTTAAAATTGCATTAAAAAGAGTTTAAAATTGCACATTTTAATACAAAAATGGAGAAGCATAAAAATTCACTGCAGTACCAGTAATCATACTCTTAGAGGTGGCCCAGTGTTAGCCACAACACTCTCTGTTTTCTATTAATTAGCCAGTTTTTGATCCATAAAAGGACTTGTCCTTCTATCCCATGATTTTTGAGCTTACTTAGGACCCTTTGATGAGGAACTTTATATATGAATCTGGTTGGATGAGTATGTGAGTCAGTCAAGAATTTCAGTTAGATGTTGACAGTTGATGTTCAGTTAGTTAGTTCTGTGGGGAAGCAGTTATAAACTGACAGCTGCGGTTGTTCAGTGAGACAGAGAGAGAAAGCTGAAAGTTGAATGTATAGGAAACAGTAAAGTAAAATTTAAGTGACCAACAGTTAAAGGAAAGTCTGAGGGTCATAACAAATGGGAGAGAAAGATGAACACATATGGCATTGAGATAAACAAGTGTTACAAAGTTACATGAAAAGATCCCTGTCAGTGAGGGAGAAGATTGTGTGTGATACCAAAGCAATTGTTCATCATTTACATATTACTAGTTACATTGTACCACCTTCTTATTTAGTATTTGTTTCAATAAATCCTCTTTTATCAAAGTTAAAAAAAAAAGCTTTCTGGAAGTCAAGGTAAACAATATCTATTGGATCCCCCTTGTCCACATGTTTGTTCACCCCCTCAAAGAACACTAACAGGTTAGTGAGACAAGGTCTTCCCTTACAGAACCCAAGATGAGTCTGCCTCAAAAGGTTTTGTTCATCTATGTGCCGACTAATTCTTTCCTTAATAATGGTTTCCACCAATTTACCCAGTATCGACGTCAGACTGACTGGTCTGTTATTTCCCGGATGTCCTCTGGAACCCTTTTTAAAGATGGGAGTGACGTTTGCTACCTTCCAGTCCTCAGGAATGGAGGCAGATTTTAAGGAAAGATTACATATTTTTGTCAGGAGATCCACAAGTTCACATTTGAGTTCTTTCAGAACTCTCGGATGTATGCCATCTGGGCCTGGTGATTTATCAGTTTTTAAGTTGTCTATCAGTTTTAGGACATCCTCTCTCGTCACCTCAATCTGGCTCAGGTCTTTCAACACCCCTCCATCACATTTGAGTTCTTTCAGAACTCTCGGGTATATGCCATCTGGGCCTGGTGATTTATCAGTTTTTAAGTTGTCTATCAGTTTTAGGACCTCCTCTCTCATCACCTCAATCTGACTCAGGTCTTTCAACACCCCTCCCGAAATCAGCAGTTCTGGATTGGGCAAGCTCTTCTCATCTTCCACAGTGAAGACAGAGGCAAAAAATGCATTCAGCTTCTCAGCCATTTCCCTATCATCCTTCAGTACTCCTTTTACCCCTTGGTCATCCAAGGGCCCCACTGCCTCTCTGGCTGGTTCCCTGCTTCTAATGTATTTGAAGAAAGTTTTATTGTTGGTTTTTACGTTTTTTGCTATATGCTGCTCATATTCCCT
>NW_015170946.1:64074-71023 GCF_001447785.1 Gekko japonicus
AGGCCAGAGGCTCGTGCCTTTGGCAAGGTGCTTTCTTAAATACTGAATTACAGTCAATCACAGTCAAACAATGCCCCTTCCTCTCCCTCTCTGAAGCAGCCAGGACTCTGCAACAACTCTAAGCGCTTTCACATACTCCCAAACACAGTCCTCCCACACAATATCCTCAGCTGAATCCCCTCAGCTGAAAGAAAGTAAAAAAACACTCACCCCTCTAACAGCTCTGTCTCCTGCTCCTGCTCAGAGCTCAGCTGGGTCTCCTCTGCCTCTGGCAAGGTGCTTCCTTAAATAGAGGCTTCCCCCAGCAGAGGGTGGGCAGCAGCTATTCAAATTCACCCAGGCACTCAATCACAGGCAAAACCATGCCCCTTCCTCTTCCTCTTCCTCTCAATTACAGTCAATCACAGTCAAACAATGCCCCTTCCTCTCCCTCTCTCAAGCAGCCAGGACTCTGCAACAACTCTAAGTGCTTTCACATACTCCCGAACACAGTCTTCCCACACAATATCCTCAGCTGAATCCCCTCAGCTGAAAGCAAGTAAAAAAACACTCACCCCCTAGCAGCTCTGTCTCCTGCTCAGAGCTCAGCTGGGTCTCCTGGAGCAGAAAGATGAGAATCTGAAAGAGACTTTAAGTCAAGAACTGGCTCCCGTGGCAGGCTTAACAGCGGAAACTATACAAAGCGATATTGATCTGGTTTACCATATGTATCCAGAATTAAAAAACAAACAAACAAACAAACTACCCGGGAAAGTATACGTAAAATTCGCAAAAAGGTCCACAAGGGATATAATTTTGAAAGCGACTAACCAAAATGTTTTGAAAATCAAAGGAGAACAAATTAAAGTTTTAAAAGATGTTCCATTTGAAATTAGGAAAAGGAGGCGACAATACAGAGACTTAGCATTGTTTTTGCAAAACAATTCCACTCCGTACAGATGGATAGTACTGGAAGTCTTTATCTTCAACTTCAATGGCAAAAAAGAAAAGATTGACTCTGTTCCTAAAGTGAAAAGGTTCCTGAAGCAACAACAGAAAGCGACAGATGAATCTGAGAAAGTGGAGGATAACAAAGATGCAGAAGAAGAAGAAGTTAAACTGGAGAAAGTTCTGATACCTCTTCAAGTAGCTTGGCAGAGTCTTTGGAAGAGCAGGATTAGGGGCTGCTTCCCCTAAACAGCTAAAAATTAAATTGGACTTTGATAAGAAGCATAGAGGAAAAAAACGACCAAAATAGATTAACTTTGATAGTCTGATGTCTATTGTTAACGTATAAATTTAAAGCTAAGATGCACACATCACAGTCAAATATGTTTGTGACTGCTTGCTTTTTAATTTGTTATTCTTATATTATTAACTCTCACACTTTACTACTTTGATAATAGGGATGTATCAGCAATTTGAAATTTCTGTATTAAGGATCCTTGTTACTCTTAATTTTAGGTTGTTCCCATCCCCTGACCCTGTAGATCTATAGTCTAGAAAAGCAATACAAATGTTTTTTTTTTTTAAAAAAGAGTGCAACTAGAATCTAGATATGCTAAAGATAAACCTTAAGGGTTTGTTGTGGAACAATTGGAGTTTGACATAACTTTTAAATGAAACAAATGGCAAATTGATTAAGAAATTTTATATGTATTTGTGACAGACACAGATGGAGGATGAGGTGATTAAAGATTGTATGGTAAAATGGACCCAAAATTTTGGTTATAATATTGATCTTGATCAGTGGTTGCAAATATGGAAAACAAATGTTAGAATAACAAAATCGGTTGCCTTCAAAGAGAATTTATATAAAATGTTCTATAGGTGACATATAACACCAGAGCAATTAGCTAGAATGTATCCTCCAATATCTGATAAATGCTGGAAATGTAAAATAAGGGTGGGAAATTATTTCCATGTTTTGTGGAAGTGTAAAGAGGCAATGTTATATTGGAGAAGGGTCCATGAAATGTTACAGAAAATATGTTTGTAACCTCTACCATTTAAACCTGAAATGTTCTTGCTTAATATTATACCCAATGTAAAAGATAAGAAAGTAAAATATCTAATTATACATGTAGTTACAGCAGCAAGAATTCTATATGCTAAGTACTGGAAGAAAGCAGAGATACCAACAGAAACTGAACTTTTGACAAAAAAATTGGAATAGCAGAAATTGATATACTGTTAAACCTATTGAAGGACAGAAGTAAATGAAACGTAAGAAATAGCTGGACACTATTTTATGACTGGGTGGAAAGAAACCTTGAAGACCAAGAACAATGAATACACATAATATAAATTTGGAGAAACTCCAACTTGAACTATAGAGAATTAGACTCTTACCAGGAAACATAACAGAATATGTCACCAATTAAGTGATACTAATCTTAGTAATTATACAAAGAAACAGAACTGGAATCAAAGAATTAAGGTTGAAAATATGTAACAGCTATTATACAAATTTGATGAAATTTTCCTTTATGTCATATTCCACACCTTGTACCCTTCCCACCCTTATATTTCCTTTCCCATAATATATCAAAACTCAATAAAAATTAAAACTAAAAAAAAAAGAACTTTGGTGAAATATGCCTCATTTGATCAGGCTGTGGGGTTGGTGCGGTCCTGAAGGCCGGGAGCACTCATGGCAAAATGTGACATTCAGTCTGCCTTCTGCCTCCTCCCAGTTAACCTGAGGGACTTCTGCCTGTTTGGCTTTAAATTTAATGGGTCTTGGTATGTGGATAAGGCCATGCCAATGGGGTGCTCCATGGCCTGCATGGCTTTTGAAATCTTCAGCACATTTCTTCTTCTTTTTAACCCCTGAAGGGATATTTTTTATTTTGCAATAGACTACAGAACTACACAGAAAATATTGGGAAGGGAATTACAACTAGGGATAAAGGAAAAACTTGCCCCACGATGACGAAAATCAAGTAAGTCTCTCAAAACACTCTCGTTGTATTTCCTCCCCACTCCCCTTTCATATCTCTTATCAGTTCAATCTTTGCACCCGCTTTTGTCAGCGGAGGGGGGGAATTTGCTTTTAAAGTAAGCCGATTTATTTCGAACTCACGTTCATTGTCGGTCAGATTCCCTGACCTCACTCATTAATCGCCATTCTGCTCGATCTCCGACGCTTGTCCCGGTCAAACCAGCTAGTGTCCGAGGGCCACACAGTGGCTGGACCATCAGGGCGGAGGGAAGTCTCAATTCTCTGGCATTACACCATCGAAGAGGCCACCCCTCAAAAGCCCCCTTGCCTGGAGCCTATCACAAAGGCTCCATGGGGATGTCACTTGAGGTGGCACCCCTCCAGGCCGCTGGTGTGCGGATCGCTCTCCCGTGGCTCAGGGAGAGCGTCCACCATCGCTGCTTCATAAACCAGAAGTCCCTTCAGCACATTTCTTGAATGGGCAGCCAGGGTCACATAACTCACTATCTTCATGACTTTTGGTTTGTAGGGCCGGCAGGCTCTGGCCATGGAGCTGCGTGTGCCATTGGCACAAGACAAACCGAGGGCCCCATGTTGTGTTTGACATATCTGGGTGTACAGCTGGATTCAGTGAAGGGGACATCATGCTTGCAAGAGGACAAGCTGCTGGCATTGCAAACATTAATCACTCTGGTTCTGTCTCCTGCCAAGTGTACATTGTGAGAGCTTTAGTCCCTGTTAGGTCATCTGAATTTTGTGTGCTGGGTAGTCATGCCAGGATGGGCTTTCTGGGTAGTCACGCTAGTGCGGGCCACCTCTGGGGCCTCGGCATCACATCACCATATCAGGGTGACCAAGGGCATGAAAGAAGACCTTGAGGTTTGGTTGGCCTTTCTAATTATAATGGGGTCACCATTTGACAGGCACTGCTGGACCTGGCTGATAGCATCCAGATTCACTGAGATGCGGTGGGCAGCATTGGATTTTGGATGTACTTTAATGGACGTTGGTATGCCAGTTGGTGGCTGCTTCAGTGGGTTGGGATGGACATTGAACAAGATCTTACTTGTTTGGAAGTGTTTCCCATTTTAGTAGCAGCTGTTATATGGGTTGACAAGTTCCAGAATAGGAAGGTGAAGTTTTGGTGCGACAATCAGGCAGTTGTTAGGGTGGTGAATAAGCAACCCTCATGTTCTGAGCACATGATGCACCTCATACGTTGCCTGGTGTTGGTCTGCTTATTGGCCAACATAACATTTTCTGCCTGGCACATCTTTGCGGTCGATAACAGTATCGTGGATGCCTTGTCTTGCCTCTAGGAGGAGAGGTTCCTCAGCCTGGTGCTGGAGGACAGTCTCCACCTGGACCCATTCCCTGAGGATCTCTGGGAACTTGGGAACATTCAGTAATGCAAGGGGTATTCCACTTTCTTGCTCATCAGCTTTCACCCACACAGCAGCCGCTTCAGCCTTCCTGGCCTTCTCCAGGGACATTGGAGGATGCCTGGCCTGTTTCATTGGATTTGGTTCTTCATTACATTGCCCACCTGCATGGACCTAGGACTATCCAAGTGCACATGACTGCCATTTCATTTTTCAGTAAAGCTAATGGATTTTCTGATCCATGCAACACATTCAAAGCCTGCAAAGTGGTTGAGGGTTGGTGGAGGCTTCATCCACGGGCACCTGACCCCCCGCAGGCCCCTGAAATTCGAGATCCTGTCCAAGCAACTTACAAAGCTAACAACCACTTGCTGGTCACCTTACAAGGTTATGTTGTTCGAAGCAGCCTTCATGGTAGCATTTTTTGGAGCGTTGCAGGTGAGGGAACTAGTGGCTAGCTCTATAACGGACACCAGTAACTGCCCTTTGGGGGTTGGTGACCTGTTTGTAACCAGGACGAGGGTTACTTTGGCCATCAGGCAATCAAAGACAGATCAGCAGGCTCAGGGGACTCACTTGAGCTTGGTTAGGCTTCCCAGAGAGGGCCCATGCCCAGTTTGGGCCACTTGGGCTTTCTTGGCAATACGGCCTTGCAAACCAGGCCCACTTTTCATCCACAAGGACAGCTTCTTCCTTATGAGGTATCAGTTTGTGGTGGTGCTGCAAGCTACTGTGGTCGCTTTGGGACTCCCCCCTGGGGGCTTTGGGCCCCACTCATTTTGGATTGGGGCAGCAACAACAGCCTCAAGTTTGGGCATGGGACTGGCAGGCATCGGGGCAGTTGGAAGGTGGCGCTCGGAGGCTTATAAGGCATATGTGAGGTTGCATCTAGTTCCAGCCATTGAACGGGGAGCCTTGAACATTTACTCCTTTCCCCATTGACTCCTTCAGTTTCAGGGAGATGCCACCAGTCAGCCTGGATTTGTGGACACAGCATTGTGCATTGGGCAAGCATTTACATTACCACATCTGGTTGGGGAAAGGACCTTGGCCTACAGGATAAGGTGAGAGTCACTTGGTTGGGCAAGCGAGGGATGAAGTGGGATGACCTCCTCTCCAGGGTGCGGGCTCAGTTTGGTGTAGTGGTTAAGTGCGCAAACTCTAATCTGGGAGAACCGGGTTTGATTCCCCACTCCTCCACTTGCACCTGGCTGGATGACCTTGGGCAAGCCGTAGTTCTGATAAGCTGTTCTTGAAAAAGAGCAGTTTTTGTCAAGAGCTCTCTCGGTCCCACGTACCTCACAAGGTGTCTGTTGTGGGAAGGGAAAGGAGTTTGTAAGCCACTCTGAGACACCTTTGGGTAGTGAAGGGTGGGGTATAAATCCAATCTCTTTTCTTCTTCTCATTTGGTCAACCATGGGCCTCCTGATGCCCTGGTGATACAACTTGGTGAGAACAACTTGGGGGCCAGTTCTGTCATTGACTTAGTGTGAAGGGCCAAGGAGGACTTGTGGGCATTGATGGATGAACTTTGGGCAATGATGTTTTTCTGGTGAGACTGCCTTCAGTGCCGAAACTGGTGTGGAGCATGCTCTGCAGACAAGGTGGAATTGGCGAGGCAGAAGGTGACTAAGCAGCTAGGGAGGATCATGGTCACTATGGGAGGTGCTGGATTCAACATCTTGACATCTCAACATGACTGGAAGCCCCATTTTGCCTGATGGGGTTTGTTTATCTAACTGGGGTATGGATTTCTGGCTGCATAGCATTAGGGATACCCTATGAAATTGGGCTACGGCTGTAGAAGCTTTGGCGGGAGCTGGCAGTCAGATGCCTGGCTCTTGTGGCAGTGTCAGCATGGGGCTGGATCCATTCTCAGGAAAAATGGCCTGCATGCCCAATTACTGAGTGTGGGGAAACCTTTAAGGGGTCTTGGCATGAGGGACAACTGATATACCCAGCCTGGGGGCATGTCCTGGGAGACCACCTCTGGGCTTCCGCCCCAGTGGGATCCAAAACCTGCCATCCCAAGGTCACCAACGGATCATCAATTGATGGGCAGATCAATCAATGAGTAGGATCCTTACCCCATGCTGTTCCAAGGCTTACTAAAGCTGTAAGCAATAAAGTTGTGGCCAATTTTATTACATTCTTTCTGGAAAATGTGTACGTGGGAAAACTTTAAATTAGACTAGAATTTGTGGGTTTAGAAGAACTTTTGACCTGGGTGCTCACCTCAGCTCTTCCCCTTCATGCTGGAATTGCAAAGAAGTATTCGTAGACCTGGCCTTGGACCGTCACCCTGAGCTGAGCCTTAGAAAACATACCAGCACTTAGGGGGGAAAAACTCTTGCAGGCTAATTTGGTGGTTTGGGTTTTTATAAGTGAAATAGGAGAACCAGCATTACAGATTAAGTATAACAGAGTTGGAAGAATCACTGTCAGAACCCTGCCTAACCTAACAAACAGGAAGTTGCTTAAAAGTTATCAACTTGCCCAAACTACTTATTTATTCAAATATTTATATCCCACTTTTCCTTGTGACTCAGGGCAGCACCTGATACATGTTCGTGTGGAAGTAATTACCATTGAAATCGGAGCACATAAATCACCAGAACTGCCTTTGATAGTAGGAAAGAGAAAG
>NW_015170946.1:71415-80210 GCF_001447785.1 Gekko japonicus
AAAGAGTGTTGGACTGGATGGGCCTTTGGTCTGATCCAACATTGGCATGTTCTTAACCTTCCCTTTCTAACAACCCAACAAAACCTACTTTTTAGAGACATTAATAGAATGTGCTTAACATGTTGAATCATACAATAGTCCTTTACTATCAGAACATTTCTTCCTTAGTTTGTTGTTTATCTTACTGTATAACATTTTTGTTTGTTTTCACCTTAAACTGTGAGAAGCTTGAACCTCTGCCCTCTGTCATCATCTGTTATGTTTGAAATGTTCAAGTCTGTAACATAGACAACCACACCTGATTTATGATAACAGGAATCTCTTAGTAACTTCTTTTTCCTTTTCTTCTGTAATTCTCTTTATAAAAAGGAGTACAATTATTTTCTTTCTTTCATTGCACCTAAGGGTGTGAGCACTGACTTATGAAAGCTCATGGCTGAATAAACAGTCTTTAAGGTGTAGGGATGCCAGTGTCCAGGTGGGACCTGGGAATCCCCCAGAATGACAGCTCATCTTCAGACTATAGAGATCAATTCCTATGGAGAAAATGGATGCTCTGGAGGGTGGACTCTATGACATTGTACCACACCGAGTTCCCTGTCCTCCCCAGGCTCTATCCCCAAATGTCCAGGAGTTCCCCAACCTGGAACTGCCAACCCTACCCCCAACCCCTGCTGGCAGCTGGGGGGGGGACCTGGCAACCCTATTAAGGTGACACTGGATTACTGTAGTGTAGAGAAGAGTCTACATAGCACAGAATCAGGAACTGAATGCCTCTAGCTTCTACTTCAAAGAAAAGTATATTTCCCAGCAGCTCTAGCAACACACTCAGAGCTAGCTTTCCTTCTAATTCCAATCAAGTGATTTTGGTTTATGCAGGTAGTTGTAGTGAGAGGATATAATGACTGTTGTGCTGGATCAAATGTCAGTGCAAGCTGCAGGCACATAAATCTGGGTTAGCACATTTCAAAAGCCCTAACTTGTGGGGCTTAATCTTCTGACCAATTTGTTGGACAACCACTGGCTCAAAATATCCCCCCGTATCTTGTGATTTTATTATCTATGTGGCCCTTGTGAGGGCAGAAAATAAAATAAAAAGGCCAAAGTGCTTGATAAAACTCTGTATGAGAATGAGCGAAAACACTGGGCACTTTTACATTAGCAGTGAAACTCTGCAGGAGCTAGGCCATGGTTCTGTATGTCTGATATTTGGATTGACGTGCCAGAATACAAATACACACAATAAAGGCAGAGCTGCATATGTGTACTCCTATGAGAAACAATGAACAACATGAGGGACATAAGGCAGGAGATGGAGAAACTGCACAAATAAGTATGTATATTCCCTCACCCCGGCTGTGTGATAGGAGGGCCGGCTTTGCCTCCTCGAAAGAGAGAGACAGTGTGCGCTCCCACAGGGGGCAGAGATGGCTGTATAATGGCTAGCTCTCCCCTACCCAGCCAGTCATTGGCTGGTGATTGGGCTGAGCAGAGCTCCGATCACCAGTGAAGAAATGCATACCAGTTAGGCCAGGGCTCCCTTCCCGCCAGTGGCGGAGCGCAGCGCTGATCAGCGAGGCCAGGGCTTCTGAGTCCAGCAGCAACATGGTGCAGGGACAGGCTGGGCCCGGGAGATGTCAGGAGCTGTGGCGGGCTTGGGCAGTGCCTGGGGTGGCTGACAGTGGCATTCGGTGACGGCAGCCCGCAGTGGCTCTCAAGCATCAAGAAGGAGTGGTGGTTGGCCTTGGGTGCCGGTCCAGGCCTTACGCAATCTATGCACCAGGTGGCCACTGTCAGACCAGTCTCCCAAATTTGGAGAAGCTTGGGACATTACCTGTAGCCAAATCTGAAGGTGGATTTGATCCCAAGGGAGGGAGGGGTATAATGCAGCCCGCATCTGGAACTCCTCATCATACTGGAGCCAGACCAGGCCGGTAAACATTGTATACCGCTTATAAACAATATCCATATATGAATCAAGGCTGCAGCCCTCCAGGGCTGTGTATGCGCGATTAATCCAGCATATATAAAGAAGCCTGGCAGCCAGTTTGCCCACGACCTGTCCACCTTCCTCCTCCTCAGTTTCTCCTTGTCCCTATCCTCCAAGTCTTCCTTATCCTTTTTCTCTGTTTCTGGAATCTTTTAATGGGGCATCTTTCTGGAGGGAAGCTTCAGGTTATGTCAGATGTGGCTGGTTCTCAGTGTTTTGGAGTCTACTTCAGTGAATACTGGTGCACTGAGAACTGGCCGGAGCACTGGTTGAGGGCAGGTGTGAATAAGGACCTAACTTTTCTTGAATTTTTCCCCATTCTGGTGGCGGTTTGGTTGTGGGGGGAGGACCTAGCCAACCACACAGTCCACTTTTGGTGTGACATAGGGTTGCCAAGTCCCTTTGTACTCATCGGCGGGGGGAGGCTCTGCTGGCTTCGGGAGCTGGCACCGGATGCGCGCGCATGCGCGCGAAGCGCACACATGCCGCCAGCACGTCAACGGAAGTGACGTGCGACGTCACTCACATTGGGGGCGTGGCCCAGATCGTTGGGGGGAAAACCATATAGTTTCCCCCGACGATCTGGGCCACGCCCCCAACATGAGCGATGTGGCTGCATCACCTCCGGTGACGCAGCTTCGGGGGGCGGGGTTCCCCCCGGGGCCCGATTGGACTTTGGCAGTCCTAGTGTGACAACATGGCTGTGGTTCATGTCATTAATTCCCTCTTTTCCAAATCACCACGAGTTATGAGGTTGGTGAGGGCCTTCACTCTAAGTTGCCTTTGACTTAATATACTGTTTTTGGCCAGGCACATTCCTGGTCAAATTAACAATGGGGTAGCTGATGCTCTCTCTCACAAACAGATGGAGAGGTTTTGTCAGCTGGCCCCAGAGGTTGATCAATGTCTGGTTGGGATGCCCCAGGAGCTATGGACGATTGGAGAGCCAAAGCCTGCATAGCGATAGGCCTAGTCACAGCCCCCAGCACAAGGAAGTCATACGAACGTGCTGTGAGGCAATTCAAAGAGTTTAGGTTGGAGGTAGGGTATTGTGTGACTTGACCTCACCCGGTGGAGCAATTGTTCCATTATTCTGTTGCCCTCAAGGTCAATTTGTTAGGTCAATTTGAGGCCATCTTTCCATGCTGGCCTTTGCTAGCAAGGCCTTTGGTTATACAGAATACACAGGTGTCTTCCGGATTCGGAAGATGCTGGAAGGGTGGACTAGAGAAACAGGTCCTCAAAAGACAGGAAAAAGCCTATTTCCCCAGCAATTTTAAAAGGCCTACTTGGCACCTGGGGGGAGGTTTGTGTGTCTGGCTATGAAGCCGGCTTGTTTCATATTGCTGCTCTGGTTGTCTTTTTCAAGGCGCTCAGAGTCAGTGAATTGGTGATGCAGTCATGAAGTGAAGTGTCTGGGAGTGCTTTATTAGCTTCTGATGTTAGGCTGGAAGGAAAGAAGGCTTTGATCACAATTCAGTTTTCTAAAACTGATCAACGCTGTAGAGGCAGGGTTATCACATTGGACTCTTGTTCAGACAGAGAGTTGTGCCCACTGGCGAACTATTTGCTGGCATGGGGCCTTGAGGAAGGTTGGTTGTTTCATCACATAGACGGTAGTCCACTAACTAAGCACCAATTCTAGGCTGTGACATCCCAGGCTTTGAGTAAGCTCGGTTTGTCTGGGGTTAAGTTTGGGACACATTCATTCCAGATTGGGGCAGCATCTATAGCCTCAGCCATGGGCTATTCTGCTTCAGAGATTCAGAACCTGGGCAGATGGCATTCATCGGCTTACAAATCCTATATCTGACCTTTCCTTGGCCTTTGAGTTTCTGGCTTATTGTGCATATTAAGGGGTTGAGAGCCTAGTTAACTGTTTTCTCTTTTTAGGTGCGCTTGTGGCTCTTCTTATTGAAAGGAGCTGAGTTCTCAATTGCAGGCACAGCTTTGTGTTCTGGGCAGCTCATCGGGCTCGGAGAACTACTTTCGGCTGCCAGCTGGGACTCAGTTGATGGGTTACAATACAGTGTGCCTATATTGGCTCTTAAAAGAGTAACACAGGCATCTGAGGGGACATTTAAATGGGCAATGTAAGGGAGGTCTTAATTTGGAGGTATTGGCTCCCCTCCCCCCACCATTGCTGCCCTCAGCTGGGCATTTAATTCAACTGTTGTGTAAAGAGTTCGCAGGACTGCCTCCATAGCATTTTCCTCCTCCCTAGAACTCCTGCACTTTGTCCGGCGTGGCCCTTTAAAAGCTAGCCAGCTAGCCACTCATTCAAGCAGCTGCTGGGTCAGGAGGTGCCCGCCCACCCGTTCTGCTTGCATCCAGAGCAATAGCCCAGCAAATGTTTTTCCCTCCCCTTTTTTGGAAGCCTTCTGTCCATTTCCTCCTTTGGGAAGTTGAGTAGACTCAGTTGGGCCAATGAGAGAGGCATCGGGGCTTCCTGGCAGATCTTTGCCAAGGGTTTTTTTTCCATGCATGGTGGGGGAGGAGAGGGAGAGTGACTTTCCTGTTTTGGCAGAGTTAACAATGCTGGAGTGACACAGAGCAGAAGGTGACGGCAGCGGCGGGAGGTGGGGCCGGGCTAGCAGCTTCTCTGGGCAGGGATCCTTGTGCACAGACATATAATGGCAGCCCCCCTGAGCAAAACATTGCCCCCCCCAGTAAAAAGTTGTTAGCTATGGGGCTGACTGGATAGCACCCATTTTGGGGTTTTGGGGTCTGACATGAGCTACCTTTAGGTTGTGTGACCTGGGGTGGAGGAATGCAGACTGGCTTTATGAGACTGCCTGGAGGGTTTGGCCATTAAGTTGTACGGCTTGTTGTCGGACCTTATGGGCAGTTGCCCATCTGCTGTGCTGGCTTGGGTTGAATCGCATCAAGCTGGCTCCTCCTGGAGCAGGGTGGCTCACCTGTAGCATTACAAGGGAGCAATGCTCCCTCTAAGCTGTGGAGTCGTGTGAGCAAAAATTCTACTTTGTGAGCTACTGGCTTTAAAGTTGTGAACAAGCGATTTGGCTGCTGTATAAATCAGTTTGTGCTGGAGCCTTCCTTCCTGAGCTGAGACAAAGATCTGTGAGGTGGAGGCTAAAAAACTGTGAGCTAGCTCACACTAACTCAGCTTAGAGGAAACATTGCAAGGAAGGTGTCTGTTGAGACCCCTGGCCTTGTATGAGCCGCAACAGGTTTAGCCCTTGCTGTTTACTGATTAAAATGTTAAATAAAGTGGCCCATAGTTTATCAAAGTTATTGGCATCTGTCTCATTATTCTGACTGGGAGGGCAAAGGATGAAGAATAGGAGTTGATTCCTTGGGGGTGCTTTGCATTTTATTCAGTTATGCATGCTTTATTCTACAATACCGTTCACATTTCATCTGTAGAAGTCCACAGTCAACAAACCATATGTTACACAAACAAGATACATTCCCCTACAATTATGAGTGTCAGACTACTAATCAAGAAACCATATTGTGAGTCTGCATTTACCAAATACTGAATTAAAAAGTCATAAGCACCAAATAGAAATGTGAGCACTCATAAGCACTTAATTGGCAAGCACCTCTGTGAAAAAGCAAGCTTGCCTGATAGAGATAATTTATCAGATCTGTGCCATTCATTGGTCATCACAAATATTTGACTCACCATTCTCTTTTGAATACTGCTGAACAATCCAAGGTCAAAAACAAGTCATTACTGTCATTTAGAGGAACTTTTAATAATCACTGAGATTAATGATATAGCTACCAACGTATGACTTCCTTTGTCTACTCAGGTTGTTAAAATCAGAAGTCACAACATGTGCTGTTCATCCATGGAATTAGAAATATCTGATGCCACCAGACTTACTTCCTTTGTGATATATTTATAGAGCTGGAGTTAATGCTGAATATAATCTCCATCCAATCAATGGTATTGTGCTGCATCCAATGAAAACCACATTCAACATAACTGCTGCTAGTTCCTGTTTAAAGTCCTAATCAGAGCCCGTGCCAACATGTAATCATATTGCAGAATAAATTGTTGTAATATAGAATGTGTAGAGCAGATTCTTTTTTACATGCTAAAAAACGTGCTGTTCTTTAAACACTATTATCAAAGAGTTTATTTTTAAATGTTTCAAAGTAATAGCCAAGCAGCTATAAACGTAAGGCTGTAAAACACCCTACAAATATGCCAGAATCTTAAAAGAACTGATGTGGTTCATGCAGGATTGGAGTCCCTTTTGGTCAAATAGAACTCTATGCATGAGCTAGAAGAATAATTGTTCATTGTTATTGTAATGTATCCAGTCCAGACCGCATGGCCGGCTTGGGCTCCACGCAGTCAGGCACAAACATCGAGCTTCGCTCCAAGAGACAATGGACTATGCGGATCCTAGCCCACTCCAATCAGGGGGCTAGGTTCCCGGCCGAGAGCCAATGGGACTCTCGGCCACTGTAAATAACCTATTGGGAAGTGGGGTGTGTGTTTTGGGTGGTGGTTTCTCGGGGAATATAAGCCGGCCTGCGAGCCGGCCAAAGTTGCCTTGTTCCTGATTGAATAAAGTACGCTTTGCTGAAATCACTCTCCATCTGCGTACTTTTCAGTTATACTCCTGTGTCATGATCTGTGTAGGCCTCTGGAGATCTGTGCAGGACTGGGTCTAGTGAGGCCTAAGAGACCTGCCTGGGAGTGGGAAGCAGACAGCCTACAATCCCCACAAGGCTTGCGCTAGCGGTAACCAATGGGGGTCAAGGAATTCTCTGAGGAGATTGTTTATATACTTGGTGGTCAATTAAACTGTGTTCTTTTCCTCTCTGTGGTTTTTGCCTCTCACAGAGCTAAGCTGAGGAAACTGGTCTGGAAGAAAGATCCTTCACTGGGGACAGTGAGCACAGGCAGAAACCTGGCATAAGAGAGCTGTAGGGCTTGAGTATTAGGTAGCTGTGTTACACGCTTTGTGTTTCTTTTGGCCTTTCAACACTGTTATGTATTTTAAAGCACCTTGCCTTGTCTTGTTTTTCCCATGCCCAGTACTGTAATAATAAACCCTTTTTGTTTAATTGTTTCTCTGCCTGGTCATCACACTTACGTTTCTCGGCTACAAAGGGGCAATTTGAAGGGGCTCGGGAAGGTACCCTGGGCCGCCTTCTCAAGGGACCGAAATCCAGGGTGGCGGCGGCAGAAGGTGGCAACCCGCTGGGGTCATGACACCCTGTCAACAATAAAGGGCCTTCAGTACTGAAGAAATGACATTGCCTTACCTCGTTATATGTGTCCATATGATGGCTGGCAAGATATAAGATCGCCGTGGATAATTAAATATTGCACAGGACATTTTTACCATGGAAGTTTACAGACCAGATATTACTATCAGGGATTTGCCTACAACAGGAGATTGCCAAACAATGCACATGACAGAGCCAGTTTGGTGTAGTGGTTAGAAGCATGGACTCTAATCTGGGTGAACCAAGTTTGATTCCCGACTCCTCCACATGCAGCTGCTGGGTGACCTTGGGGGTGATTTCTCACGAGAGCTGCCTCACAGCACAGCGCCGTTTGCCTCGACACAAACGTGTCAATTTCACACCCGAAGCTCCCATCTCTTCTTTTCTTCTTTCCCCACCAGACCATACTCTCATGAATGAGGAATAAATGGACAATAGTTGTTGTGTGGCCGTGGTCTTGGCATTGTAGAACCTGACATTTCGCCAGTAACTGTCATCCTCAGAGGTATAATACAGAAAGATGGAGTACTCTTTGTGTCAAGATGAGAAGAAAATGGTAGGCAGGTAATTTATATCTACTCCAGAAGGTGGGGTAGGGCTGAGTCATTATCTTGTAGGAGTTCCCCAGGCTATGAACATGCTAATGGAGGAGCTTTCCTGAGAAGGTTCTTTTGTATATGGATTGTTTCCTGAGGAGGTTTCCTGTTTCCTGAGGAGGTTCTTTTGTATGTGGATTGGCTGTTGAAATTCTAATCTTATCTGTAGTGCTATTGTCAGATGTAGAGCCTTTTGTGTTTTTCAGAACAGAAAACCATGCCCTATTCATTTGTAAACTCTCTTCTTTCATGTTGAAATTGTTTTTATGTTTATGAATTTCAATGGCTTCCCTGTGTAATCTGACATGGTAACTGGAAGTGTTGTCCAGCCTTTCAGTGTCTTGGAAGAAAATACTGTGTCCTGTTTGAGTTAGGCTAAAATTCTCTAAAATTCATGAAAACTCAGTCCCACTCCGACCCATCGTGAGTGTCATTGGTTCCCCGACATATGAATTAGCTAAATACCTGGCCAATCTTCTACAGAACCACATCGGAAAACCCACAACATACATAAAAGATTCAACACATTTCATCAACAAAATCAGTTCTCTGAAACTTAACCCACAGGACATACTCGTCAGTTTTGATGTGGTATCTCTTTTTACCAAGGTTCCGGTAAAAGACACACTCGCGCTTGTTAATCAGATTTTTCCAGATGACATAACAGCCTTATTCCACTTTATTTTGGGTTGTGTTGCCATGGTCTTGACATTGTAGAACCTGATGTTTCGCCAGTAACTGTGACTGGCATCCTCAGAGGTATAATACAGAAAGATGGAGTACTCTCTGTCTCAAGCTGAGAAGAAAATGGTAGGCAGGTAATTTATATATACTCCAGAAAGTGGGGTAGGGCTGAGTGATTTGACAACATAGTGGGTGCGTTCAGACGGGGGATTTACAACAATTAGGGTGCCGGTTCCAACCGGTGTACTTACGGGCGTTCAGATGGCGAACATCTGCCTCCCGTCCCTAACCGTTGTAAATCCTTTTACACC
>NW_015170946.1:80307-90906 GCF_001447785.1 Gekko japonicus
TGATCGCGTTTCTGCCGGCATAAACTGCACCGGTTCCAACCGGTGCAGTTTATGCCGGCAGAAAGGCCGCGTCTGAACGCACCCAGAGGGAGGCAATGGCAAGTCACCTCTCAACGTCTGTTGCCTTGAAAACTCTATGACCGATTTCACACAAGAGCTGAGCCACGGTTGCATCCCCCCCCTTTAGTTTAAATGTAAGGGGGGGTTGAACATGCGCAAAAATCACCATTCTCCAAATGGCTGCCTGTGCGCATGCTCAAACCAAACTGCTTAAAAAAAAAAAACGCCGACGCCCGCAGCGTGTGAGCGGGCGTCCAACGGAGGCATTCGCAAGATGGAGGGTGAGTCTGATCGCGTTTCTGCCGGCATAAACTGCACCGGTTCCAACCGGTGCAGTTTATGCCGGCAGAAAGGCCGCGTCTGAACGCACCCATTGAGGGTTGGTTTGGCTCAGCTGAATCTTCCTCCTTCCTCCAGGCTCCTCTCCTTCACATACAGGAGGACACTGGGAAAATGGAGAATCAACAGGCTTGTTCTTGCAGCTGGATCTCACTCCTAAGCCTTCTCTGTGGGACTCCTATCAATCAGCTGTAGTTCAGGTTCTGGCTGTTCACAGGGCTGCTCATCATGGCAACCATCCTCTCATCCTACGAGTATCTCTGACTGGCATCAGGCTCTACTCCCTGGCAGAATTTCATTGTAGCATAAGCTTTTGTAGGCTAAAAGTGCATTTCATCAGATGTATGTTTAAGATTAACTGGGATATAGCCCATAAAAGTTTATGATACAATAAATCTGTTATCTTTAAAGGCTTCCAAGACCCAAGCAGTATTATGTGTATATGCATACCTGTAAACACAACCAAAAGCTGTTGTGTGCTTTTCAATGTGTTTACAATCTAAGCATAGCACTAAACTATAGAAAGTTTCAATAAAGGGACAGAGGGAAGACAGGTGCACATTATATATGTCTTATCCTCTAAGGCAGATTGTTACACCCCAGTTCCAGTCACACTGAAAGTCCCTAGTTAAATCTTCAGCATATCAGATAAGATGGCTGCCATCTCACATAAGATCATTTTGAAGCAGCTGTGAAAAGTGTAATAAGCCTCATTTAAAGACATCTGAGTCACCTAGGCACTCACAGTTTAATTTCTTGAAATACATGATGACATATAGAAATCTACCAGAGTCTTAAACAAGAAATGAGTTTTTAAATAACATTTTTGGTGCTTATTTCAAACACAGAAATAAACTGCAACTTTGGTATGGTGGATAGTTGGACAATATGAAACTATGGATTTATGGCAGCTCTACCATATGGTGTAATGGGTAGATTGGGCTGTGTACAAACTCTGAGCTTTGGTTTTTTGGCACAAACTTCAACATCACTTATGAAATTATATTTATTGTGCTTTTACTATCCAGGATCCAACCCACCATTTCCCTTTCTGATGAGCAAGCTAGACTCTTAACAGAGGAACCTCTATATTCAATTAGATTAGCAGTCCCTAATGCGATCTTGGGGTGTATCAACAGAGGCATAATATCCAAATCACAAGATGTCATAGTCCTGCTGTACACTGCATTGGTCAGGCCACACCTGGAGTACTTTGTGCCATTCTGGAGGCCTCACTTCAAAAAGGATGTGGACAGAATTGAGCAGGTGCAGAGGAGAGTGATGAGGATGATTGGGGGCCTGGATACCAAGCCCTTTGAGGAAAGGCTGAGGGACTTGGGAATGTTTAGTCTGGAGAAGAGGAGGTGGGGTGGACATGATTGCTCTCTTTAAGTATTTGAAGGGCTGTCACTTAGAGGAGGCCAGGGAGCTGTTCCTGTTGACAGCAGACAGGACTCACAATCATGGGTTCAAATTAAGGGCAGGAAGGTACTGGCTGGATATTAGGGAAAAGTTTTTTTACAGTAGGAGTTCTACAACAGTAGAATCAGCTGCCTAGTGAGGTGGTGAGCTCCCCCTCACTGGCAGTCTTTAAGCAGTGGCTGGACAAACACTTGTTAGGGATACTGTAGGCTGATACTGTATTGAGCAGGGGGTTGGACTAGATGGTCTGTATGGCCCTTTCCAACTCTGTGATTCTATGATTTTTGCTCCTCAACAAGGATCAAACAGTGGGAACTCCCATTCGTGGTCCTTGTCTCTTCTTATAGTTTTGGGAACAATAAATTATTTCAAACACAGAAATAAACAATAAATTATTGTTCCCAAGGACATAAGAAGAGGTTTATTGGATCAGACCAGTAGTTCATCTAGCCCAGCATCCCGTTTCACACATGGTCCAACCAGTTGCCCTAGAAGGCCAACCAATAGGGCACAGAGACCAAGGGATCTTTTTTTGATATGGCAACCAGAACCGTGTATTCCAAATGAGGCTGCACCACACAGCTTGCGCTAATGCACTCTGGAGTCATATGGTTTAACTTTGTCTGACCTTACCATTTCAGAATACAGGCTGAGTGTCATGTGTTAGAATTCTCCTGCCATATAGATGAACCAGTTAATCATCTGTCCAGTCTTCAGAATAAAAATGTGAAACAATAAATACTACTAATCCCAAAACAAACATTCATTTGGTAAATACTAACCATTAAACTCTTTAATCACAATTCCTCAATAGTGCTATGTGTCAGCTCCATTATAAAGTGAGTTGAATTAGACTTGTGGAATCACACACTGGCATTCCTCTGTATGAAAAGAACAGTTTTCAGATATTTTGTGCATTGTTACTTTGTAATATGTAGATCAGCAGCAGAATTATGATTTCCAAAATCCCTCTCGATATTTCTCCTATTGCACAATTTTTAAATAATATTTGCAGCCTTTTCCAATCAGTTGTGTCAGCAGATTTATTTCATGTCTGAAGACCAGCAAGCCTGACAGTGTATTTGTTATTAGGGTAATAAATAAACAGGAAACTTGTCAAAGGCAAAATTGTTCTATGTGCCTTTGTAAGATAAATGCTGCTGTTGAACAGACAAATATTTACAAACTTGGAGGCCACTGTTGTCAACCCAGCTAAAAATCTAACAGTGACATTAAAGCTAAATACATAAATAAACTATTTTGGGCTTATGTACCCAAAAGGAGCAGAGATGAGTCTACTAATAAGAATTTATCTGCAACTTTCATAGTGGCAGGTGGAGCATAATTCAAATGCTACAGCACTATAGCCTTGCCCCCCCAAATACATCATAAATGTTCCATTGACAATTGTGTGTAAGCAGAGCACTGAGCTTTTGCATCAATAATATGGTTTGGTTTGTCTACCAGAACTCCTCTTTCAGGTTATGTACACTATACATTCACTGCAGCAACATGATGGGAAGAAAATAATCAGAGCACAAACAGCCTATCATATAGCAGGATGTCAAGGACAGAGCTTTATCTGTGGCTTTCTTCTTGGTTAATCACTCTTCCTCCTGGACAAAGTATACCTGTCTATGGTCCTTGCATCTTTGTAGGTTGAAAGCCTCTCTTAGGTTGATTGAATATTTTTGTTTATAGCATTTTTCTCAGATGTGACAGTGATCCCAGTTCTCTTTCAGACAGTAATCTCTTATGTATTTCTATAGAAATAAAAAGGCCAGATCCCAGCATGCTTGATACACACTTTCAACATTATCAGTGGCTCTCAATGAGCCCAAAAGGACAAAGAGAGTGTTCTGCAATCTAGCACATTGCCAAAAGGAGGCAGAGCTTGATTCTTACATCAGGGACATTTCCAAAGCTGCATTGCTATGCCCTCAGACCAAGGTGGCAAAGTGGCAAAAAAGTGGCAAAAAAGAAGCTAAGAATATACATTTTAAAGTGGATTTATTTCAGGTAGGACTGACTAATTTTTCAATCTTGTTTGCCTATAAAACGGTGATTGGTAATTTTAAAATTATTTATTTATTAGGAACACTAATGGTTGATGTGGGTGTAATTTGTACACATGTAGGATTTGTACCCCCATTGTAGCAAATACATGTAAGCAGAGGACATGGCCAGTGTGCTTGGTTCTGCTCTTCTTCACACATTGCCTTCAATCTGTTTATGTTGAGTGTACAGGGATTCTGTTAACAATGATTGTGGAGGTTCAGATAGTTACTTCCAGGGGTCATTTTGTAGAAAAAGAGGTGCAGGAGCTCATTAGCATAAGTCATTAGCATAATTTATTTGCATATGCCACACTCCCTGACATCACCAGAAGTGTGTCAGAAGGCAACACCCACCGCTCAGGCTCCACTGGACTGTTTTGGATTTCTAGCTATTGGGGGGGGGACGTGCAGATCTGTCCTCACAGAAGAGGGAGAGCTTGTACCTGAATAAAACTTGGTCTTAAAGGTGCCACTGGACTGTTTTGGACTGGGGGGCCAGGGGGAGCTCTGCAACTTACCTGGCTGCTTCTTGTTCTGACTGAGGGCTGCTGGGAGCAGGGGGTGGGGGTTGTTGCATGTGCCCACCCCTTGGGCTCTTTGCTGCCGGAGCTCTGCTCCTGTGCACTCCTGCAGGAAATGACCCCTGGTTACTTCATAATGGAATAAGATTCATTACAATAATTTTTGATAAATTTTATTAGTGCTAAAATTCTTCATATGCTTCCATATTCTTAAATTTGACAGGAAGTAGGTACAGTGCTCACTTCTTATAGATCTCTTGTGAGACCAAGATACTCTTTAACATACAACTTGCAACTGCATTCTTCACCTAAACCTTTTGCTGATATTATACCATGCTCTCTCTCTCTCTCACTCACACACACAATGTTTTCTGAGGTAATTTTTAACATCTTACATTGTAGTAAGTTGTCATGATACTGTATATTCAGGCATTTGAAATAAAAAAATCTTGCCCCCCAATCCTTCCAATATCTTTTTGTAAGGTAATTTTTTTTGACAGGCAACTAGGAAGTTATTCTGTAAACCCAGGTGGGGTTGAGACAATCAAGATTAAACACCATCTAATTTCTACTTTTATCCTCCATGTTGCCTATAACACATGGCAGACAGAGCAAGATCTCCAAGGGGTTTGGCTGAGCCAGTGTCTGGCAGCCTGGGTGGTAGACAATATATTATTTATCATACTCAATGGAATGAGGCAGGCACTGAAGCTACTTACTGGAGCAGCTGCAAACCCCCAGTCTCCTCGATTTCCCAAACAGGTAATTAACTGGAAAGTCATTTATAATAACTGCTGACATCTCCAGAGATCACAAAATGGACTGCTAAGTTTGTAGCTTTGGTATAGTGATGCATTAGATGACAGTTTGTTTTTAAAATTTGTCAAGGGGATTTCTATTCTCTGTATTGCAAAAAAAGACATTTTAATTTTCCCCATTTATAAAAATGTTTATGTCAAGATGAAATAGACTTATGGCTAGATGGTTCAGAAGAGAAAAACCTATGTAATGCCATTTTTTATATCTGCTGATATGCAGTTATCAATATATCTAATTCTCAATATACCCAAAATCTGGAGGCCTGAATAGACAAGTTAAATTCCGTTTGCAGAAAAATATGAAATCTAAGAAAAACAAACAAACACTGAAGCCCGAAATTGAACCCCCCCCCCCCCAATAACAGAAGCAGCACCTGTAGATATAAGAAATACCCTCAGTGGCCAGGCAACCATACATTACTGCCAGATAGTTTTCTAGCCTTGGCCCTTTTCAGACTGCCTATGTATTCCATTTCAGTAACTGGTTACTAACTTCCCCCCCGTCATTTCAAACAGACCCATTTTAGTAACCAGCTGCTAGTGGAATTTATTTACCTTTTCATACAATCCTGGTTGTCTCCCATTGGTAAAGTGTGCCTGAGGTGTTGTTGATGAAAAGTGCTTTCTTGCCATTTTCAACCCCTTCTTGCATTTCTGAATCACTATAGAGCACTGTATGAAATACCCGCTAGCTCTTCCTGCTTTGCTGCTTCCCCCCCACCGTTTTTTACTGCACACATGATTTTCCTCACAGGGTTTTTTAAATGTTCTATTGGGAGTGCTATGGCACTGAAACAGGACCTCAAGTGTGAGCCATAGTGGCACCATTGAAATGCCTGGACTCCACTGAGACACACTGAGATACATGTGATCACGACTGTTGTCACCTGGAAACATCTGTCATACCAGTCACTGAAGCCCAAAGCTCCTGCTTAAACTCACTGTCCAATGAGCTACTTCTGCCCTCCTTATTTTCAGGTGACAGCAGCCACTATCATATGTATCACAGTCTATCTCAATGGAGTCCAGTCATCTCAATGTGGTCACTATTGCACTGATTTGTGGTCCTGTTTCAGTGCCATAGCACTCTCAATAGAATGTTAAAAAAAAAACCTCCAAGGAAGATTGTGCACACAGCAAAAAAGGGTGGGGAAAAAGCAGCACAGTTTGAAATGGCCATAACGCTTCAGGGATGGCTCATCAATGGGACGAAAATCACTGTGTGAAACCCCCATATTGCTTTACAAGATGATGGGCCAATAACAAATACCATCCAGTTTAGAAAGGTAATGTGAAATGCCTCCTTGGTTTCTGTCAGCAAAAGGCATGGGAGGGGGCAGAGTGTTTTCTAGGGCTGTGTTGATCTTTTAAGGAGGACTCATTGGGTCCAGGCCCAGCAGCAATCACCAAGTGACTTTCATTACTCACCCAGGACTGGCTGTTTACTACTGTTCAACAGCAGCCATCCCACAAAAGCCACTGGGATGTAGTGGTTAGAATTTCAGTCTAGGATCTGGGAAACGCATGTTCACTCTGCAATGGAAGTTCACAGGGTGACCCTAGGCCAGTTACACAGTCTCAGCCTAACTTACCTCAAAGCATTGTTGTGAGGATAAAACGGAGAATGATAGAATTATGTAAACTGCTTTGGGTCTTTATGAAGAAAGACAGGATATCAGTGAAGTAAATAAATGATAAATGCGAGAGTGTTTAAAGATGTCACTTCCAGTTTTTAGTGGAAGTGAAGTCAGCATGCCAGTGCAATGCTAGTATACAAAGCCCTGCTTGCTCTTCCGTCCTTCTGTCTCCCTTCTCATGTGCAGCTCTAAGGATTTCATGGTGGAAACAAACTTTAATTTCCTGTGATGTATGAATGTAGGAGCCAAGGTACTTCAGAAGAATTTATTTCCCACAAACCAAGATTCCTGAACCACGGCAATTAAGAATAGTTTTGGGAAATAAACTCCAGTTCATCCAGGCACCAGCATTTGTATAAAATGGGGAACCAGAGTTTATTTTAAACCAGAAATCCTTAGTTGTGCTCTTTGTGAGAATGGAGGAAAGAAGAGCAAGGGCAGAATGCATGCATGGGAAACAAGCCATATCCATTCTGTTGTGGCAAACTGTAGATAAGTGTGATGCCTGCACATTATAGTTGTTAAACAGAATTGTAAAATAGTTGAATATTGTTAATAATTGATTCTACTAAAAGCACAACTAATAACTTCATCTTTCTACCAACTTTGATTGCATTTGGCACAGAATTATCAGGAGATTTGATACTTTCTGGATCTTCAGGAAAACAGCATCAATTTTCTGTAGTGCAGTTGGTTTCAAACTAGTCCAGAGGACATAAATACCTTGATTTTGTTTCAGGAATAGTACTGTGAACCATATTTGCTGTCATTTCACTTCCCACAATGATAGAACTTCAGTTAATTCATTCTCACAAGAGCCCCTCCAGCTTACTGTGTGCAAGCAGAACGTGGCCCCTAAACTTCTTTTATGTACTAGAACAGATTTTTGTTTCCATGTTTTCAAGTTTGCCTAATTTAATTGGTTTTTGCCTATTGAGGCAGGAAGCACATCTTCCTTCTTTGCTGAACATAAAATTAGCTTTCACTGCTGATTCGTGTTTGTTTGGCTCTGTATAAACTCTCTGTCTAAATGAGTTTGTTCTTTCGAAAGCAAATATCGCTTACAGATTTTGAAAGTGCAGGCAAAATTTGTAATCTGCTTTCTTCGTTCCCCTTGTTATATTCTGTTAATTTATGTATACATTAGCATGTATTTGCATGATTTTTTCATTTAAAGCTTTATGTGTTTATTTGTATAGCAGCTCAGTAAGCTTTATCACAAAAAGTAAATACTAAATTTCAATACCATTGATGGATTATGGTCTTGGATTTTAGCCACAAGAAAGAATCATTCTGATGCTTTGTCATTTCACTGGTAAGAATGTTTCCAAGGAAGGTGTTTACATTGTTCTACTCAGCAGTAGTGAAATTTCTTCTGTAAAACTGAGTACCTGAGCTACACAGTGTTGTATCTAGAGGAATGATGAATCACACACCATGGGGGGGCCTGTGAGTAAGGGTTCATGCTAGTTCCACATTGCCTTATGTCAAACAAGGTAAGAAAAACTGAGATTCCTGTGCCCCAAAACAAGCTATATGGACCTTTAATCTAACTCTGATCAACATGTTATTTATGTCTGTGCTATTCAGAAATTGGCAGTAGAATGCATTCCATTGATGGTCTGCATCCACCATTAGACAGATGTGACAGACTGCACTTTAAAAAGCACGTTTCATAGTGCAGCTAAATCAGAGAACCAGGAGATAAAGTGTTGACTTTTCCCTGTCAGGGAGAGCCTGAGTGACAGGCTGCTTCTCTTCCCTGATTGGCCAGCACCAGTGGAAGAAAATATATGATCAGCTGATTGCTGAGGGGACTGGTCAGTTGTCAGTCTGGAGATTACAGTTTAAAGTTGGAACCATTCTGAAGGCAGTCGTTGGTTTCTGGCAGAGTTTTGGAGTCAGTGAATCTGACAAAATAAGTCAGACAGGTTCACCTGTAGAGTGAAAGTAAAAAACTCCTTGCCTTAACTGTAGTATTCCTAACCTGAGGAAGAATTAACTATAAGAATTCAAAGTCTAAGTGTCAACATAAGTTGAAGTCTGCTTTATACATACACCAGAACTGGTAGAGAGATTTGGCAAGAGTAATTGGGGTAGTGCTCCCTTTCAAGCCAAAAAGGAACAGGGTTAATTCCTCTGAGGAGAAGAAGATTAATCCCTGCCCAGTGTCTTCGAGGGTTTATAAATGCTGAGGAGGACCCTAGTCTTTTGTAAGGGGAAATGGTTTTAAACAACTCAGGAAATAGAAATAAACCGATATTTAACCAAGGAGTGAGTTAGGTTCACAAAGTCAGTGACTAACTCCGGGAAACTTGAACTGTGATGAAACATTGTTGCCGTAATTAAAATTAGTTAATTAATTAAAATTAAAATACTAAGTAAAACACCTCATACAACTAAGGACTAAGAATACCTTAATTTGTCTGAAGAAGTGTCCCTGCACACAGAAGCTTACACCTTAAATAAACTTTGTTGGTCTTAAAGATGCCATTGGACTCAAAGTTTGTTTTGCTGCTTCAGACCAACATGGCTACCCACCTGAAACTAAGAATAACTGAAAATAAGTTTTAATAACATTATTTTGCCTGCTCAAAGAAGTTAATTCTGTATTATCAACAACTTTTATCTCAGCAGTCCCAGTCCCTGACTCACCTATTTAATCCCGGCCTGTTGAATGAACTTGTTCCTTTGTTTTTTCCTGTTAAACCATCTCCAGTGCCATTTTAAAAGGGAAATAAAATGAGGTCTCCTGCTTTTCCACAAGAAGTCCCTTGGGCTGGGCTAAAAGCCAAATTATATTTTGTAGGACAGGGTGGGACAGAAATTCTTTCTAAAACCTCTATTATTTACATGCTAACAAGGGCTGCTCAGTCACAGCAGTGAATCAAAGATTTTTGGCAAGAAAGTTTGAATCAGTTTGGGGAGAGTGAAAGGGGCCTGTCATAACAGGACTTCCTTTTTAGTTGATTAAAAGAGTCTTTTCTGTGGAGAATAAATGAAGATCTGTTGGACAAAAAAGAGATAATTGAAATCTTAAAAGAGGAAACAAAGCAATTTTTCCAACAGAATCTGAATGAAGAGACCCCAATACAGGTTGTGTGGGATGCCTACAAAGCTGTAATGAGAGGAATTCTCATATCACAAAATGTGAAGCAAAAAAAGGAAAAGTTTCAAAAACAAGCGATGGTGTTGGAAAAAATATCCCAAAAAGAAAAAGAGTTGAAAAAGAAACCTGGAAAAAAGAAGATTATTAAAGAATTGCAGCTGCTGAGAGAGCAATTGAATCAAATGTTGAATCAGGAACTCTATTGGAATTTAAAGAGATTACAACAAAAATCATTCGAAGGGGCAAACAAGCCGGGAAAATATCTTGCTTGGCAACTTAAAGCTAGAAAAGAAAGAGGAACGATAACCAAAATAATAGAAGATGGAAAAGAATTCGTTGACCCTAATAGCATAAAGAGAAGTTTCTTCAAGTATTATGCTAAATTGTTTCAAGCGACTAGAGTTGATCTTGAGAAGATTAAAAAATATTTGGAAGAAGAAAATAAGCAGTGATTTTAAGGACATTTTAAATAGACGAGTTCAAAAGGATGAAGTGCTGAAGGCAATTGACGAAGCGAAGTTGGGGAAGGCGCCAGGGCCGGACGGATTTACCGCAAAGTTTTATAAAAAAATGAAAGAAGAAGTAGCTCCGGCCATGGAAGCTTTATCCAACGAAATACGAGAGAATAAGAAGGTG
>NW_015170946.1:92003-92184 GCF_001447785.1 Gekko japonicus
AAGAGGGAACAGAATGGGTAATGAAAAAGCAGAATGAAATTGAATATGAATATGAGTGGTTGAAATATATGCAAATTTATGATCTTTTTAGATCAGACAAAAGGAACTATGGTTTTAGAGAGGAAAAAAATGAAATGGAAAATGTTTGGGAGAGTAGAGGGGGAAAAAATATCTCTAAAAT
>NW_015170946.1:92209-99103 GCF_001447785.1 Gekko japonicus
GAGGAAACAGTAAAAGAGCAGATGATAAAATGGGCTATTAATATGAATAAAGAAATTGATATGGAAACCTGGGAATATTTGTGGAAAAACTCTATTAAAATATCGGGCTGTACCAATGTTAAAGAAAACTGTTATAAAATGATGTATAGGTGGTACATGACCCCAAAGAAAATTGCAAATATGAACCAGAATATGTCAAACAAATGTTGGAAGTGTAAAAAACATGAGGGCTCATTTTATCACATGTGGTGGACATGTGAAAAAGCTGTGGACTATTGGACAAAGGTCCACAGTGAAATGCAAAAGATACTGAAATGCTCTTTTAAAAAAGCGCCTGAAATTCTGCTTTTGGGACTTAAAATGGAAGAAGTCAACACGACGAAAAAAACTTTACTCTGGTACTTAATAACAACAGCAAGAATGATTTATGCACAATTTTGGAAAAATGAAAAAGTACCAGAGACCGAAGACTGGATACAAAAAGTTCTGTTCATGGCTGAAATGGATAAAATTACAAAAAAACTGAATAACAAGGAAGACGACGTATTTTTGGAAGAATGGAGTGACTTTAAAACATATCTGGAAAAGAACTGGGATGTAAAACAAAATTTAATATGTTTAGAACAATATTAGGTTAATTGATGTTATCTGGAGACAGTAGTGATAAGAAAAATGATTTAACTGGTGATGTATTATAATGTGGGTGGAAGGGTGGAAGCATTGCGGGAAGCCACAGGAGGAAGGGGAGGTAAGGGGAACGGGGTAAACGAAGGGAAAGTGAAAATGAGTATTGTTGGATGTTAAGTTCCTATTGAAAATAAAAATTTGTTTACCGAAAAAAAGAGTCACATTTGATTTGGATGGAGAATTCTGCTAATAATTTTGATTAAAAGTATGTGAGGGTGAATTAATGAATGCATTTGATATTAGCTGATTTGAAATGTGCGGGGGAGATGGAAGAAAGGATAGCAGATTATATTATTGATTAAATTGACTCTCTCTATAAACCAAATTCGCCAACAGTGAGAAAGAAGAATTTCATCAGGAACATTTGTGGTATCTGTCCAGAGTGAACCACCTATGTATGTCTCTGTATTCCTTGATGGGTGTAAGGGCTGCCCAATTCAACTTCCCTAAATTTCTCCAAAACTCTGTGCATGTTGAACACAGAACCATCAAGATACTCTGCTTACTGAGATATTTGGATTCCTGGAGAAGATTGCTGGCTAAAACAACCCAACAGCATAAAAATGTCATTAAAAACAAGCTGTAACATAAAACAACAGGGACCATCCTATATGATATTTATAAAACAGTCCTCAGATTGGAAGCAGACCATTAAAACGATTGAATCCCTCAGTTAAAAACCTGGGTAAATAGAAATGTTTGGGCATGGAGCCTAAAGAATAGTGAGGCAGTTATCAGTCGAGCTTCATGGGGAGGGAATTTCAATGGCAAGGCACCACTTCTGAAAGAACTCTGTCTTTAGTCATAACCTGCCTTACCTCTGCAGGTAAGAGAACAGACAGCAGGATTTGAGAAGATCTTAAATGGTAGGCGGGACAGTATGGCTAGAATGGTATTCTCTACAGTTGTTGTATGGATTTCTCAACAATCTTTTGAATGATAGATGAGGTTTTGTTGTTCATGTAAGTATGAATCCTTTGGCCTCAGCACTATGCATTTTAATGGATGTTGTTATCAATCACACCTAGGAGTGAGAACACTATCCTGAGTTTTCTGTTAATGTACGTTGCCTTAATACCTTGGCTGGACTTGAAGGCAGGGTAGAAAGTTGATAAATAAAAATACTTTTTTCTAAAAATTAAATTAGTAAAAGAGAAGTATTTCCACTCAACTACTCCATATGTACTCTTCTTGCACATACCTATTCCCTTCATGAGAGTACTTCCACAGGTTTACTACCCCAAAGAAACACTTCTACCACAGTCCATCTTGGTTCTTCCTTCAAAGACTTGAAAAAGTGCCAAATGGAAAACTGAAAACTCTGTAGCACTACACAGTACTGTGTACAATAATTGACATTAATTGCTGTTTGGAGCAGGAAATCAGTAGTTTTCAACTGATGTTAAATGGAAAAATCACTTAATGACAATTGTTACTAAACTGACACAATTGTAGAGAAATATATAAACAAGGAAGATTGGTGCCCAGGAGAATATGCCATTAAGATAGATTTCTCAGTAAATGAGTTGAGAGTAGCTGGGCTGGACAATTAATAGGGTTTTGTGAGATACCATCATAGTTCTGGTAAAACTTTCAAAACATTGTAAAGGTCCAAATAAACAACCAGTGGGAACACTTGACCAGCCTGATTTTGTGCTTTGAAGGATACAGCACAAAATGTAGTTGGCACCTTGATAGCTCTCCACAACTGTGCTGTGGCATTTAGGATGGCCTAATGTTTCCTAACAAGCCCCATGTTCACTTGGTTGTTAGTACATGCTTCCATGTCAAAATTGGCAGCACTGCTTCAGAGGATGAGAACAGTCAACAGAAAGTTAGGGAAAGCTTGTGGTTCCCTAGTTCTAGGCCAGGAGACTATACAACTGGAAAGAAATCTGCAGACTTGTGCTGAAATAACTGCATTATGGCCCCGGTCACACGGGCTGGATATCGCGTGGGGGGGGGGAGGCGTGGCTGTTTGCCCCGCAGCAAAATAATGCGCGACTGTGCGACCAGGCGTCCCCTCACGGTCCTGTCGAGGTCCCGTGGTTAGGGGGGAGGTGCCGATCACACCACGCGCCAAAGAAGCGGCGTGGCACGGCAAATGGGGTTGTTGTTTTTTTTAACCTGAAGTATGTGCATGCCCCGTTGGGTGCTTGTGTGCATCCCTGGAGACTTCGGAAAAAAACACACTCTTTTCGCAATGGGGCATGGGCGGGCGCCGGATGCCACCGGAAACATGATCAGATGCCCACCCTTGCCCCGCGGTTTCCGGAAACCACGCGTCTTCAGCGGGAAGCCTCAGGTGAGCCATGGGAGCTCTATGCTTCCCAGATGTGGCGGTGAGATCGCACCCGGAAAATCCGCCTATCTTCCTGTAGCGTGGCTAATGCTCCGTGTGACCGGGCCTATGTTCCTTAATTAGTGAATCTCAATTATCACTCCGAGAATGTGCAAGAGAGTGAACTCTAATGAGAAAAGGATCTTCACTTAATAGTCTGCCCAATTTTGCCTATCAGCAGGGCCAGATTTATATGAAGAGAGGCCCTAGGCTACTCCACTTGTGAGGCCCCTCCCAATCCCCCACCCTCACGACTAGAAGAAAATGGAAGAGTGTTATAAACAAAATTAAGTGAAGCCAAGGATGGTGACAGGTATTTAAAATTCTGCCATTCACAACTTCTCCTCTAAAGGACATAAGATGTTATTGTTAAATACCATAGTGATTGAAAAAATGCATAAATGTTAAAATTAACACTGAAAAATGTTTGCAATAACTGAACTTTGTAAACCTTTTGTGGAATAAGCATTTTTTTTTAAGGAAAATGAAATTGTAATGTTATTCTTAAAAAAACAGCCCTCGAGTTTACAAATTATATTGCCTGGGAAGTGTAAATAATATGATCATGATTACCTGACAGTGTGGCACTTTTAGAATCAACTTTAGGTTATCATTAAACAATCAGTTTTAAAATACATATTAAGAAGTAAACTACAACCATCAAATACAGTAAGACTAAAATGTTTTTTTCTAGCCTTCCTCATAGCAAAATCATCCAAAACTTCATCATGTTTGTATAAGTTTGTGACTTTCAATGTACAGAATGCTCAGTGCAGACAACCTCTCTTGAGACATCATGGCCCTTAATTCATTTTTAATTCTTTTGAGTCTTGAAAAACTCCTCTCTCCCAAGCAGTTAGTGACCATAAAGCTAAGAAATAGCTGCAAGATTGCTTCCACATTAGGAAAGACCATCTGATTTTTTCCCTTGTATATAATTTTATAAAGGTCTGTATGAGACAGAGAGTGGTGTTATGTAAGACTATGGCTTTGTCTTAGGTACAGGTGAAAGTGCCAAAGTTCATCAATAAGTTTCAGGTCAATATCTTCTGGGTATGCTTCCATCAACAGTTCAACACCTTGCTGAATTTCATGCTTAGATGCTGTCAGATTAGCAAGAATGGGAAACAATTGTGCAACATCACTGTACACAGTAGTTCTTTTTAAATTGGCTTCAAGTGCATCTAATATAGGAATAAAGGATTTTATCCTAAACTTATCTCTTGAAGAAAGTGCATCTAAGGCATCAGGTGCACTTCTGTCAATTCTTTGCCGTTCCCTTACTCGTTGTCTCCTTGTTTTGTAGTTAACATTTGGCAAGGTGGCTTTTGCTTGTTTCTCAAGCTCATCAAAATCATCTCCAATTTTCCTTTAAAAATCCAGAAGTGAACCGTACAAACTGGCACAAGAACTCAATAACAGGTCTGATTTCTGAAGGGCTTTGCTGACCTTGTGAAAATGACCTAGCAGATGGGTTCAAAAATGCAGCATAAAGACAAATTCCAGTTCTTCCATTTTCTGCAAAAGATTGTTAGCTTGAAGCCTGGTCTCCCCCTTCCCATTAACATCAAAGTACAAATGACTGAGGGCATGAGTGATAGCACTGTAACTTTCCAAAACAGCTTCTGTGGCTTTTGCGTGTGCGTCCCACCTAGTGTCTGACAAATATTTAGGCACTTTAGACTGAGGTGGACAAAATTATTTTAGAACTGTTCATCTCTTTGTGGAGGATGAAAAGAAGGTATAAATTAAATTGATAATGCCAAAACAGTTCATTGCATCAAGGCAGCAACCCACGGCTGAATGGCCCACCAGATTTAAAGAGTGACCTGCGCATGGAATAAATCTTTCAAATTGGTTTTTTCAATGATTTTTTGCTGCATACCATTGTCCTTACCAGCCATGTTGGCAGTGTTGTCATAAGATTGCCCACGGCATTTTATAAAGTCAATTTCAAGCTCAGTAGTGAAATAGTTGAACACTAAATCAGCCATGCTTTCTCCTGAGTGGTCTTTTAGCTCAAGGAAAGTTAAAAATCTCTCACATGGCAAACCATCTTCAAGTAATACATATCTGATAATTAAAGTCAACTGATCAGTATGTGAAATGTCAGGAGTGGACTTTACTGAAAAGCTGAAATATCCAGCCTTTCTCACATCAGCCAGAATTGCATCCTTAACTTTTTTTGCCATGAGTTGAATCATTTCCTCACATATAGTTTTTGACAAATAAGAGGGATTGCCTGATCCAGAATGTCCATACCAATTGATATGCGCAGATAAAAATGGATCAAATTTTGCCACTAGTTCTAAAAGACCAAGATAATTGCCATTATTTGGAGATCCAAAGTGTTCATTGTCTCCTCTGAATGGTAAGCCTTGTTCTACAAGAGTGCATATTACAGCAATAATTCTCTCCATGACATGCCGCCAGCACTGCTGTTCTGCTTTTATTTGTTCCTCTAGCTTGGAAGTTAATGTTTGCCCTTGCTTCCTTGTTAGGTATGGCAGGGTCTGACATACCTGAGGAACTGCCTTTCCCCATATATGTCCCGGAGAGCACTGCGTTCAGGGATCCAGAATCGACTGTTCCTCCCGAGTATTAAGGAGGTCAGATTAGCAACTAGGGCCATGGCTTTTTCGGTGGTAGCTCCACTCTGTTGGAACAAGCTCCCAGTGGAGATCAGGGCCCTGCGGGACCTTTTACAGTTCTGCAGGGCCTGGAAAATGGACCTCTTCCGCCAGGCTTTTGAAGCCGCCACCACCACCACCATCAGCACCACCGCTGCCATTATGACTGCAACTATCGGTGGTGCTATTAGTAACAACTGACTGCTATGGTGGAAGCCCTGAGCCACAGGTCCCTGTGACTACTGCCTGGCCCGCCCCCCCCTCCACAACTGAAGCAGACCAATAGAATCTAATGTAAACATCGGAAATGCTAGCACTTTAAAATTGTTGATTTTTTAAATTAAATGTTTTATTTTATTTTAAACAGAACAAATATAACAGTCATAACAAACAACAACAATGAAATTAAGCTGGATATTAACAACAACATGTAATAAATTGTGGATGGTTTACATATGATGAAACACCTCATAATACTTTGAAGGAACATTGAATTTAGAAGACTCAGCATTAAAAATATATTCAAGAAAAGGAAATCATTTCAAGTGAAAATTCGATTTGGTGCCAGACAGGTTAACATTGGCAACTAAATCAGATAACTTATCCATGGCATAGTAATCCCATACCTTTAATCTCCATGAGGATAATAGTAATTTATTGGAAGATTTCCAACTACTAGCAATTACTACTTTTGCAGCTGTCAATAACACAAAAATAAGGTCTTGTCTGATTTTAGGTATAGGGGTGTCAGGCCAAAGATCTAAGAGTATAAGCTCTGGCTGCATAGGGATCAAGTAACCAGTAATGTTTTTGATGGATAACACTATTTTAGACCAAAATTGCTGAACAAAAACACATGACCACCAACAGTGCAAAAATGTACCACTTTCTCCACAAGATCTCCAACAAAGGGGGGGGATTAGTGTTGGTTATTTTATGAAATCTCACCGGTGCAAGGTAACATCTAGTAAGTATTTTACAACTTTGGAGTTGGATGTTTAAAGAGTGGGATCTGAGCGATGGTGATGACCAGATTTCTTCCCAGTCTGAAGGCAAAATAATTGTTTTATATTACTGTACTAGTTAATGTCATGAACTGAGTTTTATATTACTGAACTATTTAATGTCATGAATTGTGTTTTATGTATTACAAAAATTTTATTTTGTTGTGAGCCATGCTGAGCCAGCCTAGGTTGGAATGGGAGGGATAGAAATCAATAAAATCAATCAATAAAT
>NW_015170946.1:99189-120021 GCF_001447785.1 Gekko japonicus
AAGCCACTCTCGGCTATATGTTTCCCCATTTGCTTTTGTTGAATAAAAAAGAGCTTTTATGCAAAACCTGGGCTGCTTTTTGTGCACTGGCTTGGAATTTGAAAATGGACCACAATGATGCAGAAATTGAGAGGAACCCCTCTCTACCCAATAGGATACTTCCTCATGTGATCATTCTGACCACAAACCAACATCTGTTACCGTAGATCTATGTTTGGCATTATCTTTATCTGCATCTGGAACACCTTGGACGTGGCCTATCTTACCAGGTGTGAACTGCAAAATCTGAATATTTACATTATTTTCTTGTGGCTCTTTAGCCTCTCCCTGTCCAGTAAGTGACTCTTGAATTAGTTCTATATTTTCAGTTTGAGCCAGCATCATGGCTGCTTCCTCAGAATCAGCTTGCTGTTCCACATCCTGCTTTGCTGTTTCTCTTTCAGGGAGGTTTTTGTCTGGCTGCATGCTAGTAGTTGGCTCAGGCTGGATAGCTTCACTGCTGGCTCTTGTTGCTTCAATGAGTGGTTGATGCACGAAAGCAGTGATTGGTCTTAATTTCATTACCATAGCATTTTCAAGTCTCTGTCTCTTGCCGCCACAACCGGAGCAAGGCTTGACGTTGGTAGTCTTCGCTGGGGTCCGCTTGCCTCGAACCGCGTTGACGTCATCATCCGCGTCTTCGCCCTCGCTGTCTCGTTGAGCGTGTATACTGGGCTCTGCCACCCGCTGGCGGACCTCCTTCGTGGACTTCTCCGCTGCTTCCGCGGCCACGGCCTCTTCGTAGGCCACTGCCCAGGTCAGGGTGGTGCGGGCGAACAGCCTCTGTTGCAGCCTTTCATCTTTGAGACCGCAGACGAGACGGTCTCTGAGGGCTTCCTCCACGTTGTGGAAATTACATGGCCGTGCGGCTTTGCGAAGGGCCGCCACGAAATCTGCGATGGTCTCGCCTCCGGCCTGGTTCCGCTTGTAAAAAGCGTGCCGGCAGGCGATCTCCGACGGTTGTGGAGAATAGTGAGCCTTAAGCTTCTCCGTGATGTCAGCGTAGGTGACAGTCTTTATATCAGTTGGGGCCACCAACGACCTGGCTATGTCGAAGGTCCCCTTCCCGCAGGAACTCAGGAGGCACGCCCGTTTCTTGGCCTCGTCTGTAATGTCGTGTGTCTCCAGATGGAACTCGAACCTGGACAGGTAGGAGTCCCAGTCTTCTGAGGAGGGTTCGAAGCACTCGAACTTCTGGCTTCCAGCCATCGTGGGAGACTTGGGCACCGGAGCTGGTGGCGCCTCCGCCGGATCGGCTGCTGTGCTCTGCTCGCTTTCTTCCGAGTCCGAAGTGTGGATGTCCGCAGGGCTGCCTACCTGCTCTAACATCCCACCTTCGTCGCCAATTGTTAGATCGCGCTAACAAAGGACTCTTAGAGTGATTCAGCAAGTGATTCAGCTTTATTGGAAGTAACGAGCAAGCACTAACTCAGTAAGAAACCAGAACAGAAAACAGTGGGAGCTTATGCTCCTTTTAAACATAACCGGGCTAATGTAGCCACGCCTATTTACAAATAACAACCAATGAGATTGCTAGAATAAAGACCAATGGGAGTCTTTCCCTCCTAGGGAATGGTATCGTTCTGATTGGTCGCTGTTACAAAGCGACCAATAGGAAGTTCGCTCAGAGGAGCCCTGGTCTGGCTCGAAGCTTAACAGGGGAGTCCTATGAGGTGATTCATGTAATCATTTCAATACATTACACTGCAATAGCTTTAGAACAATTAATCTACTATTAATGTATGTAGCAGTATTGTTTGGATTTATTGGCATGGCAATTGACACCATCAATATTTCTTTTCATATCCAGGAAGTTCTGAGAAAGGGGTTGCAAGTGCATGATGCAGGCACCGGCAGGGCTCTGTGAAGTGTGAAAGATAGACTTCCCTGCCTTAGAGGGGTGAGGCCAGTGCCAGTAAGACGTGCTTGCTCTGTTCAAGCCAAGGAGGAGGGAAGGAATGGAAGGGACTTGGGAGAGCTCGCTTGCCAGGTCTATCAGCCCCAGTCGGACTCTCACTCGCACTCTCCCACTGATTAAAGTGCAGCACGTACCACTACTGACCTGACCCTTGAGCTGGGAAAGGCTGTGCAGCTGGTTGTTGACTCTGGGCTGCTGGTTCTGGAGTCTGTGTTCTGCATAGTGGCAGGGCTTGTCAGTCCAACCCCTGCACAGTCTCATCAGGGCTGGCCTTAAGGCAATTGGAGCAATTTGGCCAAATTGCGCTTCACGGACTGCTCCCAAGGGGGCGTCTGCAGTAGGGCAATCTAGATGGATTTTATTTATATCTCTGAGATTCTGCAAACTTTGGCTGTGAACTGGGGCCCCACAATTTATTTTCCAGTTGGGGCCCATAGTTTCAAATTGGGCCCCACTGGTTGACCCTGAGTCTCATAGTTGCTGGGCCCGAGTTGCCCTGCCCTCGCATGAAGTCTTGGGTTGGGGAGACTGCCCACTGGGGGGGCAGGGCTGTGGAGCCCCCCTAGATTTAGAAGCCCTAGGATTCAGCCTACTTAACCTATACATTAATCCGGCACTGCCTATCAGTGTGCTATAATTTGTCTTCTGACTCTCCTTGTCACAACCTCTACTGTGGTTTGTGACTACAGTTTCATTTGGCTCCATCTCTACGCTAGGTTTCCTAGTCTCTATTGTGAAATTCCTGAAGATTTGGGTGTGCTGCCTGGGGATGGTGTAGTTAGTGGACAGGAGGAGTTCAGAGGGATGGTATATCATAAAATTTGTCTTCCAAAGCTGCCACTTCCTCTAGGGGAACTGATCTCAGGAGATCATTTGTAATTCCAGGAGAACTCCATTCCCCGGTTTGAGGCTGGGAACCCTATCTCTACATGAAGTCATGGATGGGAGAAGAAAGGTAAGAACAACTTATATGGTGTCAATTCACTTGGTGAAGGAGGCTTCATTATCCAAATTATCCTTTTCCTTTCATATATATATATGGTGGGTCAAACAGTGTTTACCACTTTTCTGGGCACATCCAGTGAGGATAATTATGTAGAAATAGCCACAAAATGACACACAGGGCAATGAACTACAGAATGTCTTTGTGTCTTAACTAAGGATATTCTCTCAGTCACACCCTGTCTATTTTCCTCTGGCTTTCATGAGCAGTTGCTATTCAGATTGTGATAATATTAAATATAAGAATGAAGCATGAAATCAAAAGAATTTCTGCATTAAGCTGTTCAATCTGCAGTTCTTTTCACACATGCCCACTCTTCACATGCTCTTGATGTTCTGCAAATAAACAAATGAGCATCTACCAGTTGTTAGTTGGCTAGCTCAAAGCCTTGGATTGTATGAGAGTGATGCACATACAGAGACACTGAAAAAAAAGTGCTAATGAGGTTCTGCATATTTGATTGAACCCAGCAGAAAACATTTGTGAGTGATCGTGCAGGCTTGGATTATGTAATTAGATGAGAGGAGGGAAAAGAATCTTACAATATTGTTTACACAGTCTGGCAGTGTATAAACACACAAGACCAAATGATCTCAACAAGTCACATAAGCCTTAGTCTGTCCAGGAAGAAATCAGTATCTGCATTGTTTATGCAAATCTGAAAACTGAGGGTAAAAACCTTTTCATCTCAGTGATCGAATGTAAAATTCAATATATACACAAAAGCAGTATGTATTGGGCAAATAAATAAAATAAGTTCTGCATATACTTTGAACTTCTAATGGATAAACATGTAAATATTCAAGAGTGGCTGCAATCATGTCTCCACAAGAGTCAATGTTTGATGCTGTCCATAAATTTAAAATCAGCAGAAAACAGTAATAGTCCTTTGCACTCTTTTCATAAGTCATGTTGAGTTTTTAGCAAATATGATAACAATGAGGCATTGTTAGCATAAGCATGTGTTAATCACTGATCTTGTATAACATGCACTGATATGTTTGTGGCTGAAATTAAGAATTATAACTGATCTCCAGACAACAGAGATCAGTTCCCCTGGAGAAAATTGTAGTTTGGGTGGTGGATTCTATGGCATTGTACACTGGTGAGGTCCCTCCCCTCTCCAAATCCCACCATCCCCAGGCTCCACACCCAAATCTCCAGGAATTTCCCAACCTGGAGTTAGTAACCTTATTTTTGTGGTGGGGGAGTTAAAGCTTACTTGTCATGTATAGGTCATTACCTGATAGAGTTTAGACTTTCTGCTTCCTCCTTCCTCTGTAGGGGCAGTGGACCCATTATTTTTGTTTCTTTTGTTTCCTAATATATGCCTCTTCCTTAATTATCCAACCTCTCACATATGCCTTAAAAGCATCCCATACCACTCGAATGGAAATATCTGGTTGGATATTTTGCTTAAAGAATATTTGAAATTCACAATGGCCCTGGTCCTGGGTCTTCGCCACCCCCTGGTAGCCCCGACAGGCCCGCACAAGCCTGGGGTAGAGGGTGCCAGGTCTGCGGTGGGGCACTATTTATTTATTAAATTGGATTTAATAGGTGGCCCTTCCCTGCAAGCAGGACTCAGAGCGGCTTACAACAATACTAAACATTCACATCCAAGTACATTACAACAGTTCAATAAATAACCATAAGTAAAAACAGTATGCAAAATACTAAAGATGCCAGAGAATCCCAACTCCTCAGTCTATCTGGGGGGAGGGGCCAAGAGGAATAAGGAATCACATGCGAGTGCCAGAAGAGGTCTCATCACTGTGCTCAACTGAAAGCCTGGTGGAACATCTACACCTTGCATGCCCTGTGGAAAGGTAACAGCTCCTGCAGGGCATGGTTATCTTCCAGCAGAGCATTCCACCAGGCAAGGGCCAGGGCTCAAAAAGCCCTGGCCCTGGTTGAGGACAGACGGACCTCTCTCGGGCCGGGGACCACCAGCAAGTTCTTATTTCCTGAGCGTAATGCCCTTCCAGGGGCATAGTGGGAGAGGCAGTCCCGAAGATACATAGGTCCCTAACCGCTAAGGGCCTTGAAAGTCAAAACCAGAACCTTGAACCTGATCTGGTGCTCAACTGGAAGCCAATGCAGCTCACGTAGCACTGGTTGAATATGTGCTGTATGGGGGGGGGGTCCCTGTGAGGACCCGTGCAGCTGCGTTTTGACCAGCTGTAGCTTCCAGGTCAGGCACAGGGGTAGACCCATGTAGAGCAAATTACAGTAGTCCAACCTGGAGGTGACCATTGCATGGATTACCGTGGCTAGGTCAGGGCGAGGCAAGTAGGGAGCCAGCTGCCTGACCTGGCAAAGTTGGAGAAATGCCAGGTTGGCAACCTTCACAACCTGGGCTTCCATAGATAAGGAAGAATCCAGAGTCACACCCAGAATCCTGTGTCATGAATGCAGATGAGGTTTGAGCTGCAGTGTCACCAATATGTGGGTGATACCCAGCTCCAAGGATGCTGTTGATGGTCTAAACTGGTGCTTGGAGTCAGTAATGGGCTAGATGAGGGTGAACAAGCTGAAACATAACCCTGACAAGACAGAGATTTGCTGGGTTAGTACCAGGGACTTGAGATCTTTCCTGTCTTGGATGGGGTTACATTCTCTTGAAAAGCCAAGTTTACAGCTTGGGAGTGCTGCTTAACAAAGCAGTCACCTTTGAAAATCAGGTGGCAGTAAGTGGTTCAGAGTGCTTTTGCCAGCTTTGGCTGGTGCATCAACTGTGTTCATTCCTGGGTCAGTCAGCTGTAGCATCAGTGATCCATATCTAAGTTACATATAGACTGGACTATTGCAGTGCATTCTGCTTGGGGCTATCCTTGATGAGTGTTTGGATGTTGTACCTAGTGCAGAATGCTGTAGCTATACTGCTGGTCTGAGTCATATATTGGGACCATGTGACCCTGGTACTACAGCAATTACACTGGTGACTGATCCACTCCTAAGCCTAATCCAAGGTATTGTTTTTGAACTTTAAAGCCCTATGTGGCTTGAGATCTGGGTATCTGAAGGACTGTATTCTCCTATATGTTCCTGCCCAAAAATTAATATCATAGGGAGAGGATCTCCTAATTGTCCCATCAATCAAAGAATCTTGTTTGGTGGCTATATGAGAGAGGGCCTTTTCAGTGGCAACCCCACAATTATAAAACAACCATCACAGGGAAGTTGGAAATTGTTTTATTTAGGACCACCTTAAGTACACTAGCAGTCCTGAGTTGTGATTTTTATTTTTAATGTATTGTATCTAATGTGTTTTATCTATGTTGTAAGTCTCCTTGAGCTCTGTAAGGAAGAAAGGTAGCTAATAAATAATAATAATTATTGTATGGCATTGTGTGTAGAATAGCCAGGAGATCCTAAGATTGTCTGGCAGCTGGACTAGGTAGTGAGCTAGACTTGTTTTTAAGGTAAGAGTTGTTTCAGAGGTGGTTTGCCATTGCCTCCATCTGTATCATGACCCTGGTATTTCTTGGTGGTCACCCTTCCAAATACTAGCCAAGGCAAACCTTGGTGGGATTGGGCTAGATTGGGCTATCCAGGTCAGGTTTAACCAACCAACCAAACAAACAAGCAAACAAACAAACAAACAAATAATTATTTGACCACCTTTGTTCCATCCCTCAGGTCATGGCTCAGTGAGAAAGCATTTGTTTTGTGTGTAGAAGGTCCCATATTCAGTAAACTCTGTCACCAGTTGAAGGGATTATGCAATTGGCGATGAGATCTTGGAGAGCTGCTGATAGAGTGGACAATACAGCCCTGAGAGATCATTGGCCTGATTCATTATAAAACAGCTTCATATGTTGAATCCGTGAAAGGCTTAGAAAGCATTGCCTTCCCATCTGCAGGCTTCAGTAGCATAGACCCAGGGCAACATTCAAGGTTTGCTTTTACTTTAAAACATTTGAGGGGAGTAATAAAAATTCCTGATTAAGCTTTCTAAATAAAACGTAAAAGGCAATCACTCTTATAGGAGCACACTGGAGCATCATTATTTCTCTTTTAATTTGTTTTCCCCCCACAGCATAGATGCTGCTCTTATTCAGAATATGATATGGCTATTTTCCTCCAGACTTCTCTCTGCTTGTGCCTATGAGGAACATTTCCATCAGACCCCTAGGGCCAAACAAAAAGATTACGTTACAGAGGGTTCTTGACAGAAGAGCCTGAGACAACTATACTATTATTCGAGTTATGCACAACTGCTAACACCATACTCATATTTTCTAACTCCATGAAGTTATTGCTAACAGTTCCCATCACAAGACAGTGCTGCTTTACTGTTAGATAATGCAGTCTTGATGCACTATAGCAATCATTTGCAGCTGGATTTTCCTGTGTCATGGACACATCAACTCTTTATTTTTAGAGAAAATGAATTAGGATGGATCCCAAATTGCCAGAACACCACAATTAATACTGTGTTTTTTTCTTGTGAATATATTTCTCACAGTATTTCCCAACATTTCACTGCAGTTGTTTTCTGCTGTCTCTTCTCAGTTTTATCTCTTTTATAGTTATAGTTTTTGTGCTGATATGGTTTCATTGATTTTTATCATTTTAGTATTTATTATATGGCAATCTGGTAATTGGAGGTTGAAAAATGGCCTGTTAACTGAAGTAGGGTATGAGCTTTTGTGAGCAGTGATGGTATCTGAAGGTCTATGAAGAAGCAAGTAGTGACTCACGAAAGCTCATACCCTACCACAAATTGGTTTAGTCTTTAAGGTGCTACTTGACTCTTATTCTTTTCTACTGCTACAGACAGATTAACACGGCCACCCATCTTATCTGTAAACTGAAGAAACCAAATAACTGAAATGATAATTAATGTGTGGGCTTGGGTAGTGAGAAGATGAGCAATACTCTACCTCTCACTTCCACTTCACCTTTTCCCAGTCTTTCCTACCCCCAACCGTTCACAGTCCATTTTCCTTGCCAGAGCTGTTAAGTTTTCATGAGGAAGCTGGTAAAATGCCCAGCTTCTGGTGGCAGATCAGAGCACAGTTGTTTGTATAGGAATTACATTTATATCCTGCCTTTCTCCCCATGGAACTTAATTTAAACTAGAGGATGGCAAATTTTGGACAACTTTGGACTGCCATTTACACTTATCATCAAAAGGCCAGCTTGTGTGTGAGGGGATGCTGTTGCATCTGACATGCCACACACAGGTATCCTAAAATAACTGTTCCAAAGATGCATTCATTCAATATGATTTCCCTTTCCTGTTGTTTCTACTGGTGATCATGTGTTTGTGTTTTATTGATACAGTCATTGACCAGCATAAAACATGGTGATCATGTGCATGACAATATGACTGGTAGAGAAAGCTTTGATTTCTATGCTGGGCAAACAAAATGTTGGGTTATTGCGGGAGAGCATAGTTCAAAAACCCTTTTCTCTTATGTGGCCACATTTATGGAACTTGTTTCATTGTAAAAATACTTCCTGTTGTATTTACAAAATAGGCTTGCCATTTGGCCATTTGGTAATCCCCCACTTGCAAGCCCTCAACCTTGCTGAGTTGCAGAATGAGAGAAAAACGGGGGGAGGTGCTATAGGAATTTTTCCAATCTCTATTGTAAAGACCACAGAGATTGGGGAGATTACAGACCATGACCTAGAAGTGACATAGTATCTTCCAAACATGCACCCAAAAGTGATGTTGTATGCTCTGTGCAGCTCTAGAAATTCCTCCTGTCTCTATGATCTTTACCATAAAGATTGGGGGAATTCCTAGAGTATCACAGAAGATGTGACACTACATCCCCTGAAACGTCACCCTCCCTGGGCATGCCCCCCCCGTCTCCCAGTATTTTCCAGCACAGGCCTCTGGCATCCAAAGATGTGGTCATATTGGTACTCCCTCAGTGCATTATAAGCCTTGGGAAGGCAAGGAGAAACCTAACATGGCCCAGAATGGAGTTGTGCAGTACATAAAAAAGACTATCACCACTGCATTATTAAGCCTGATTTCTCATGCCTTTTTTTATCTTTATAAATTTTTATTAGTTTTCCACACTTTACCAAGACGTATGTATACAACAACAGCAAACATATACAAACAGTCAACCATCACCCACCTCCACCATTTCCATCTCTGTTTTCTTTCCATAACACATTGATCACTTGTTTTGGTTTAGATACACTCTCTCTGTCCTCAAAGTTACCAAAAACCATTTCACATTACTTAACTCAGGATCTTGATTACCTTTCATCCAGTAACTTATCACCTAAATCATTTATATCCATTCAGTCCGGATTTAAGGAAAATATATACTAAAAATAATAATTATTTGGAATATTCACATCTTCAAAATTTACAAAATTCATCATGGTCTTACTTTCCATTTCCCAACCTAAATACCATAGCCCAATTTATTTACCTATCTTTCTTGAACAATCTACTTTATTTTTTTACTCAGTCTAACCTCATAGTTCCCAGTTAACTTGCACACTTGATTATATTTCATTCAAGCATTTATCAGCTAAATCAATTATTTCCATTCAGTTTGGGTATAAGGAAAATCTATGTTAAATAAACGAAAAAGGGTTTTTCAACACCTGAAGAATTCAGCTCTTCCTCCCCTACCAATTTCATCCTGTTATTTCTTGCCGTTCAACCTACTTATCATAACCAAATCTATTTGTTTACCTATCAACTAGTACAGTTTTTTTAAACAATCTGCTTCATGAAGGTACATCTAATACCCACATTAAAGTCCACCCCAGCTACATATGACCAATTATATTTTTTTCAAGTATTCCATTCTGTTATACTTCTGAATATCCCCGTATGTTTACAGCCAACTTATAATAAGATATACACAGTTTATACAGTGTTCATACATACAGTATACATGATTTATGTCTAAAATATTGAAGAGCCAATCATATTGAAAATGCATATATTATAAGATATACCTAATCGGCCGCACTTATTACAGTAACCTTATACTCTATTTCCTTTTTAATTTGATTTTCCCTATTTTCTTGCAAATGTCGTGGGCCTTTGTACTCCTTTAACATAATTTCCAAGAAGACTCTTCCATACTTGCTTGCATACTCATTCAATTGATTGGAACCTTCAGTTTTCTTTACATCTTTCTTTATTGTTCCCTTCTTTTCTGGTTTCTTTTTTATCCAAGGAGGCTTAAACCACCGTTTTTTTGTCCCTCCTATTTTAAGTTTTTTCCCTGTTTCCAAAGTGCCTTTTGGCAAATCCACTTCAATTGTCTCTTCTTCTGTGGCCAGGTGCTGCATATCAAGCTGCGTTTCTTGTTGCTCTTCCGCCTGCTTACTCTCCTGCCAGTCATTTCGCCCTTGTAGCCCTTGTACTTGCTCTTTAATGTCCTTATCCTCTGCAAATAGACTCTGGGAATTTCTCAAGACCTTGTCCCATACCCGTTGAAGTGCTTTCTTCTTCTCTTAGACTCTTTTGAAACTGTTACGATTTAAGCTCCGAAATTATTTTCTCACAGACAAACGCCGCCGCCATTTTCTCACTAGTTTTCTTCACACAACTATGGGAAAAGTTTCTAATGTTTTTATGGTTCTCACCAGCAAAGAAGATGCTACTTCCAACAAAAAAATTGTCTCTTACCCCCTCGGCACTCTTCAAACTCGATTCCCGTAAATGTTCACCGGCCGCTTTTCTTACATCAACAAGGAATATCCACGGAGGGGGTTTGAGAGATCCATTTCTACCATTGTTCATAGAGCGAGACCCTCAATGTGCCATGAAAAAGAATCCTCGAAACAAAATAAAAATAAAAATTACACCACGTTGAAAGTTTGGATGGCCGTTGCTAATGGAGACATGAAACCATGCCTCCTCCGTTCCGTGCTCCCGCTTCAGGGCAATAGCGGACACCCCCTGAGTGCCGAATTCGGGGTGGGGCCACCACAAGCCCTCTGCTACTAACCCTCCCTCCAGGAGGGTTAGAAGAAGCCCGCCCAGCGAACCGGGGGGCTCCTAGGACGCTCAAAAGGGCTCAGCGAAGCGCTGCTGTGCCCGCCCGTCACAACGCCGTACTGGAAGTCCATCTGTTTCAACAGTTTGCTGTTCTGAGGTAAAATGTGTCCAATCTCCAGGTGAGGGATGGAGATCACTCAGAATTACAACTGCTTTCCAGATGGCAGAGATCAGGTCCCCTGGAGAAAATGGTGGGATCTGTATCCTTATATGTTGCTAAGGTGGCCCCCATATGACAGCCAATGTGATGTAGCAGTCAGGGCTTCAGAGCACGGGAGAGGCTGCAGGTGTGTGGGGGGGTGGAAAGCTGAAGAGTGATGGGGAAATTAAGGTAGGTTGATGATTGGCTGCGAAGGAGATAGGGTTACCAACTCCAGGTGGGAAATTCCTGGAGATGTGAGGGATGGAGCCTGGAGAGGGTGAGGTTTCAGGAGGCGTGGGACCTCAGACAGGTACAAAGCCATAGACTCCACCGTCTAAACCAACCATTCTCTTCTGGGGAACCATCATTGCCAATCTCCAGGTGAGGGCTGGAGATCACTCAAAATTACAACTGTTCTTTAGGAAGCAGAAATCAGTTCCTCTGGAGAAAATGGTGGACTCATTGTAATTATACCCTGCTGACATCGCCACAGCACATTGACACTGAGTGTCCAAGGCCGGGGCACCCGCCCAGAGCCTCTTTCTAGAGGCCGTTGTATTTATTTCCACAACGGGCCTTTTCCCTAGTATACATAATAAAACACATCTTAAGAACAATTGAAACCAAGCCAAAACCCATAATTAAAACAAGTAAAATCCAGCTAAAATACACACAAAACAACAATTAAAACATTGGGCAGGAAAGAGGGATCACAGAGGGCATGCCAGGCAAAACAAAAAAGTCTTCACCTGCTACTGTAAAAAGTCAACAGAAGGGGACAGTAAAGTCTCCTTGAGGAGAGAATTCTGGAGTTTGAGTGCCACTACTGAGAAAGCCTTATCCCTGAGACCTGCCTAATTTCTGAAGGCATGAGCAGTGAAGCAGGGCCTTGGAAGATGACCATAGCCATTGGGTAGGTTAGTAAAGGAACAGGCAATCCTTCATAAGTGCTGATCTCAAGCCATATAGAGCTTTAAAGGTCAACACCAGCAACTTGAATTGTGCCTGTAAACAGATTGGAAGCCAGTGTAAATGGGCCAATACTGGAGTGAAATGGTTCCTATGACATGCACGTGCATGCATTTTGAAAAAAATTCTGGTCAGTGCACTCTGTGGCTGTCACGCTGCAGTAATGTGGATGCTTGACCACTGGATGTCTGCATGGGTAACCCTCAGCAGGGTGTGCTGTCTGTAAGATATGCCCCGCAACACTATAAACCAGTACAATTAGAGGCGGCACCATATTGTTCCAAGCTGCCAGTGTGACCACAAACTATGTCAAGTTTAAGAGGCCCCATTACCCAAAAGTGGTAATTTTGGAGTTTTGTTTTTGTATTTAGTCTCCTCATAATCTGAGGCCCTACACTAGTTTTGCATACATCCAGCTTCAGGTGGCTCTTTGCTCAGGGGAGTTTTAGAAGCAGCCTCTGGATCTAAATGAAGCCTTAGCATATCTTAATGTGGGCTTGGACCTACTTCTCAAGGGACACAAGGGGCTGTTTCTGAAAAGGGGAATGGCTAGCTCAGAAGCTTCTCTGAGACTATGGGATTTATGACACAGCAAAATGGGAAAACAGAATTCATGCTAACCAAACATATCACTGATATAATCCCTGTTCAGCAATTAGTTTTATGGGTGGGCCACATGGGATAAGCAGCTGGTATTCTTTAGGGGAGCATATGTAGCCCAGGGTCCTCCAGTTGCCAGTGCTAGATATCTAACAACTTTGCATGTATCTGGACAGAGTAGAAGAACATCTCTACCATTTTGAGTATGACAGTACTACTAGCATTCATATCTGAATCCATGAATCAGGTTAGGTTAGGTCTGCCCACAGTCTGCCTTGGCTCTTACTTTCAAGATATGGCTGTCATCTTCTGTCCCTACTGTACTGTAATTGTTCTCCCTGGAAGGGGTCTTTTGAAAAGCATTTTTAAGAATTTGCTTCCACAAATTGATTGAGGCTTCCCAGATCACATGCTAAAAGCTTAGCTATGTTCAAAGTGCTGTAAAATTATGTGGTTCCTTCAACAGCAGCAGCAGCAGCAGCAGCAAGAGCCATGACAACAAACAACAAAGTGCCTCTTTTCTCTTTCATCTGTTCTTCTTCACCCTTGGCCTACTCCATCCATCACAGGTGGTTTACTTTTCTGCTTCCTTTTGCTATCAGCTCACATGAGCTATCCAAATTATCTGTTTAATTTACCTGTCACCAGGTGGCTGTGTGTTTTCCAACTGCATTTAATCCTGGCTATGCCAGCACTTAAAGTTTGGTTCTTTTTATTAGGGAATTTAAATGGTTGGGATTTATGTTCTCAATTTAACTTTTCTAATAAAATGGTTAAAAGCCATTGCTGGCATTTATTAAAGCTGTTGAAAACTGTGTCTGCCAGACAGATCTTTAAAATGACTATTTTCCCCATAGTCCTATAATAGCTTCCATATTCAAAGTTAAATCACAGGACTATAGCATCATCCCAATGACAGAAGGGACAGTAAAGGTGGATGAAAACATTGTTAAGAAGTGCATTAGGAATGTAAAGTAACTGATGATCAGTTACTTTACATTCACTGATGGCCAGAGCTTTGATTTTGAAAATGGATATGGCATTTTGCTGCTTTAGTGGCCAAGATCGGAAGGCCAGATCTTTCTGTTTCCTCTGCGTTTACCTACTACTTCTTTATTTACTACTTCAGAATAACTTAACAAGGCTCAGGTCAGATAACTAGGGATGGGCATAAACTGTGAACTTTTAGCCGCCAAACAATCCAGTTTAGATTGTGAGATTTGTGACATGGTATGATGTCCCCAGGGGTCATTTCCTGCCGGAATGCGCCAGGATGGTACTCTGGCAGTAAGGAGCCTAGGGGCGGGCCCCCCAGCCACCTTTCCTGGCCCACGTGCTGAGGAAGATGGGCCAGGGAAGGCCTGCAGAGCTCCCCCTCCGCTGCCTGGGGGAATTTAAATGCCTTTCCTTCCCTCCCCCAGAGCTCCCCCTCCGCTGCCTGGGGGAATTTAGAAAGGGATTCTAAACATGCCTGGGTCCCCTGCCTGATCTTCTCTAGGTCTCTAGATCAGGCAGGGAACCCAGGCATGTCTGCCTGCCTGCCCTTCCCTTCCAGTCTCCAGCCAGTCCACCACAGTGGGTTGGCTGGGGAGGGGAAGGAGAGATGGGCAGACATGCCCTTTTTCTTTCTGAGCCTACCTACTTTTGCAGAGAAACTCAGGGAAGTGGGGGGGGGATTTAAATGTCCAGATGGGAAACATGCCTGGATTCCCTGCCCGATCTTCTTTAGATGCCCTACAGCTGCGGGGCACCTGGAGAAGATCAGGCAGGGAACCCAGGCATGTCTACCTGCCTGCCCTTCCCTTCTCCAGCCAGCCCACCACAGCGGGTTGGCTGGGGAGGGGAAGGGGAGGCGGGCAGACATGCTTCCTTTCCCCCCTGAGCATCTCCACTTTGAGGAGAAACTCGGGGAAGTGGAGGGGGATTTAAATGCCTTTCTTCCCCTTCCCCATATGGGGAAGGGAGAGAAAGGCATTCTAAACATGCTTGGGTCCCCTGCCCAATCTTCTCTAGGTGCCCTGCAGCTGCAGGGCACCTGGAGAAGATCAGGCAGGGAGGGTTGGCTGGGGAGGGGGAGGGGAGGTGGGCAGACATGCCCCTCTTTTTTCTGAGCCTACCCACTTTTGCAGAGAAACTTGGGGAAGTGGGGGGGGGTTTAAATGCCTTTCTTTCCCAGGTGGGGAACAGAAAGAAAGGCATTTTAAACATACCTGGGTTCCCTGCCCGATCTTCTCCAGGTGCCCTGCCTGGTTTCTACAAAATGACCCCTGGTCATGTCCCCCAGCATGCTAGATACACCAAACTTGCAGCAGATCTCTGAATGACTCTCCTCTACCTGCTTTCCAAGTTTAGTGAGTGGTCATTTTGACAGGGGCAGGTTCAGGAGGAGTATATAGAATGAGATCTCCACTGGACTCTCATTTATATCACCGGGAATCTCCAGTGGACTCTCCTTTACCTGCCCCCCACATTTGGTGGGAATTGGATTTACATGGTCTAAGTTACAGCCCCCCAAAGAAGGTGCCCCCAGGAAAGTGCTTTTTGAATGACAGCTGCAGGTTCAAGTAGTTCAGGAGTATTCGGAATGGATCCTGTGCAAGCTAGAGACCTCGAAGTTGCTGGGGACTTCCCCTGGATGCTCCTCTATATGCCCTTCAAGTTTCACCCCCCTGTTGCTTTAACATTTGGTAAACATTTAATTTCAGCAGGTACTGTCTGGAAATGTATCCATTCATGATCCAGCATGAATCACCACAAACTGCTTGAAAGTTCATGGAAAGTTTGTGCAGGTTGACCTGCCATGAACTTGAGTTTGCAAACCACGAATCAGCCAAAATTCTTCACAAACTTCAGTTTGTGAGCTGATTTGTGCCCATCCGTACACATGATACACAGGAACTAGAACACTTTTCTCATTGCTGATTTGCACTAGCTACTTTCTCTGTGTCCCTACATGACTTGTATTTTTGCCCTAACTGGGCAAAGAACAGCTATTCAGGATCTTTTCATGGAGAAATGCTTAAACCCACTAAGATAGCACTGTGGTCCTAATCCAAACCAGCATGCCAGCCATAGAAAAGCAGGGGGGGAAGTACTGGAAGCTCCACAGACAGGAATCTCATCATCTCATCTGATTTGGCTGTTTTGGCTACTGATCCCATAATGCTGTTACCTTTACTTTGGGAGTCACAGACAAACATGTCCAGTATACCAAAACCATTTCATTTCTTCGTTTCACATATATTTGGCAGCACAGTCTAGTTTTGACAGCTATGCACTTTCTTAATCTTTGCCCAGTATATTAATCAAGATTTCATTCTAGACTCTAAATATGCACAACCCCAACTATGCAATAAAAGATGTGGGTCAGTGTTATTTGTTGCATACCCACTCCCACTATTTATGAAATTCAGCATTTTTTGATTGGGCATCCTGAAAGTTGCTGAGCAACTTAAACATTCCATGTCTTTAAAGTAAGCTGGGGGAAAACCATCCCTTTTCATTACACTTGAGCATAAAGCAACATAGAACAATGGAAAACCTTTGTGTCCTTTTATGTGCCCAGGAGCTGAATCTTCTCTGGCTGAGATAGTCAAAATGATTACAATTTATTTCCTCATTATCAAATGTAATTGCTCCATTAATATGGAAATAAGACTGTCCTCTATAGATTCATCAGGGCGCTTAATGCAGTAGAGGTAGGAGAATTGTTTAGGATAAACAGAACAGATGAATATGTTATTCATTATTGTATCTATGAAGAAGATCAGAAGGAAGTATCTAACCACAAGAGTGAAATTCTGGAGGAAAATAAACCCCCTCCTTTAGCAGCCATGGAAACAAAGAAGCTCGTTTGTTTTAAATATGAGCTGCATAAACTTAGGAAAGGAATTGTAAGATGGATTCCAGAGGGTGTCCATGTTAGTCTGTTGCAAACAGAGAAAACAAAAAAAACCCCAGGGAGGATAGCAAAATGGATTTTCTTACTTCATTTACTCTTGAAAAGGATGCATGTTCTCCTGACATTCTGAATTGTTTCCTATCTCCACTAAGGGACTGCTTTATATGTTCCTTTTATGACACTGAGATTAGTATCTATATAGGGAATAATGAATGCATTTTATAATGTAGAAGGATAGCATGTGTGCTTTTTTCTGGCACTAATACCAAAATCAGACTGAGAAGTCTCCACGTTTAGGCCATGATTAATTCAATTCAGTGGATGTACATTTTATGGTGAATATTACTTAGGTCTGCTATAACAAATAGCACTTTACTCGTTACTTGAAAATGCACATTACAAAGAGGAAATAAAAACTTGACCATAGAGTACCTGAAACCTTGAAAGAAAGATGCTCTTTAATGCAGGAATGTGGTAGTGACAACTTCAGCATTTGGTCATATATAAAACTAAATGCGGTCTATAGGCATTTGCAGGGTGCCTATGAGTGCTTCTACATGGTGGCTTCTCCAGTGACTAGGGCCACCAGGAGCCAGCACAACCACCCATGGAAATTCCTTCTGCCTCAGGGCCACCCACCATATGACTGCTGAATTGCAACTGATAATGAAGTTCAAAACAATGCATCCACCTGTACTGAATTGAGACCTAGGTTTCCTGTCTCATTACCAATGCTCATTCCTCCATACTTATTACCTCTCTGCATATCACACCTAATCCAATCATGCCTTCTATTGCCTGATAATGTCATTTGGCATCTAAAATCACTCCACTGTCCAATATATAGGGCAGATGGACTCACATTCTAGCTGTAGCTGATGAAGTGAGCAGTGACTTACGAAAGCTCATATCCCACCACTAATTTTGTTAGTCTTTAAGGTGCTACTGGACTCTTACTCTTTTTTACAGCCACAGACAGACTAACATGGCTACCCATCTTCATTTAATCACATGACTGAGCCAGCTCCATGGGCTGCTGGGAGAACCAGGGCTGCCCCACAGAATATTATCCTTCATGTCATCCCCTCTTCACAGCCATGCCAGTGACCACAGCAACAACAAAGAGAATGCAACAGGAAGTCACAGAAGAGGCTGCCTAATATGGTACTTTGGAGCAACAGTACCATTATTGCCATGTCAACCTGTAGCATTCTGAGGAATCAGCAGACACTACCTGTGAGTATTAAATATGCAAAATAATTGCAAAAGGAATACAGTTTTGGGGGAAAACACACAAGGTTTATAATGAAATATGTACATGAATGCTGCTGCAGTAGCCACAGACATCATTCACAAGGGATTTTCCTTAGTGTTGGTTGCATGATATAATCTTAAACTAGCAATGAAGGTTATGAAGGCCTGCTAATGTGAGCTCGGAGCAGGAGCAGGAGAGAGAGCTGCTAGAGGGGTGAGTGGCTTTTTTTTTACTTGCTTTCAGCTGAGAGGATTCAGCTGAGGCTATTGTGTGGGAAAACTGTGTTTAGCAGTGTGTGGAAGCACTTAGAGTGGTTACAAAGTCCTGGCTGATTGAGAGAGGAAGGGGCATTGTTTGACTGGGATTGACTGTAATTGAGAGGAAGTGGAAGGGGCATTGTTTTGCCTGTGATTGAGTGCCTGGGTGAATTTGAATAGCTGCTGCGTGACCTCTGCTGGGGGAGGCCTCTATTTAAGGAAGCACCTTGCCAGAGGCAGAGGAGACCCAGCTGAGCTCTGAGCAGGAGCAGGAGAGAGAGCTGCTAGAGGGGTGAGTGTTTTTTTTACTTGCTTTCAGCTGAGAGGATTCAGCTGAGGATATTGTGTGCCATACATGACTACTGGGAATACCATTGCTTTGACCATGCGGACTTTTGTTGGCAGGGTGATGTCTCTACTTTTTATCATGCTGTTTAGGTTCGCCATCGCTTTCCTCCCAAGGAGCAGGCGTCTTTTAATTTCATGGCTGCAGTCACAGTCTGCGGTGATCTGGGATCCCAGGAACGTGAAGTCTGTCACTACTTCCACGACTTCCCCTTCTATTTGCCAAGGAGTGATGGGGCCGGATGCCATGATCTTAGTTTTTTTGATGTTGAGCTTCAAGCCCACTTTTGCGCTCTCCTCTTTTACTCTGAGCAAGAGGCTCTTTAGATCCTTTTCACTTTCAGCCATTAGAGTGGTATCATCTGCATATCTGAGGTTGTTGATCTTTTCCCCAGCAATCTCAATTCTGGCTTGTGATTCATCCAGGCCAGCATTTCGCATGATGTACTCTGCATATATATTAAATAAGCAAGGTGACAATATACATCCTTGTCGTACTCCTTTTCCTATGCTGAACCAATCAGTTGTTCCATATCCGGTTCTAACTGTCGCTTCTTGGCCCTTATACAGGTTTCTCAAGAGATATGTGAGGTGGTCTGGTACTCCCATCTCTTTAAGGACCTGCCATAGTTTGTTGTGATCCACACAGTCAAAAGCTTTAGCATAGTCAATGAAGCAGAAGTAGATGTTTTTCTGGTACTCTCTTGCTTTCTCCATAATCCAGCGAATGTTGGCAATTTGATCTCTCGTTCCTCTACCTCTTCTAAACCCAGCTTGTACTTCTGGCAGTTCTCTATCCACGTACTGTTGAAGCCTAGCTTGTAGGATCTTGAGCATGACCTTGCTAGCGTGTGATATGAGTGCAATTGTGCGATAGTTTGAACATTCCTTGGCATTGCAAACTTTTATAGGATCTGGCAATTCTGTCCCTAGCCTATCTTCTGGAACCAGGAGAGGTGCAGGTGGGCAACAAAGTCCTATAAGGTTCTCTGAACCAACATTGGATGCTCACCAAAAAATTGGGAGCAGCCTCTGGCTTAGCAGTAGTGTTAACATGCACATCCTACTTCCATTTGCACACAAATGCACAGTGTCCATTCGCACACAAACTGCAGGCATATTACATAGATCTCCCCTGGTTTCACAGGAAAAAAATATGTCTCCCTTCCATAGATGCAGGCTGTTCATACTATTAGCGTGCTAGCAGGATGGCAGAACTGACAGGTTCAACTACAACAGTGACAGAAATATTAGCTTTACATTGCAGTTTTGTTTCTCTAGTCTAACTCCCTATGACTCACATTTGAGTCCCAAAGTAAGAGAGCATTTTTAAACATATATCTTGACTGTCATTTTGCACCTATCCACCATCTTTGTGTATAATAATTTGTATTATAATAATTTGTATCAGCCAGTATTATAATGCCCCTGAATAAATCTGTGGTGCTGCCTTCGTGGGCCCACATGTCCCCCTTCAAGCGTCGCTGCAGCCCCAGCATCAGGAGGAGTGCATGGGGGGCTAGGGCGCCCTCCTGTTCACCTCGGAGAAACATGATCAGGCCAGCTCCTCTGCAGGAGGAAACGAGGGAGGGGCCGGATCCCTCCTGGGATCACAAAAGGAGTCTGGGGGCAGCAGGGGAGCCAGTCGCTTATACTCCCTCTAAGTTGCGGAGTCCTGTGAGGCTGTGAGCAAAAATTCTACTTTGTGAGCTACTGGCCTTAAAGTTGTAAGCGAGCGATTTGGCTGCTGCATAAATTAGTTTGCTCTGGAGCGCTCGGAGGATTGTGGGGGGGGGACAGGATCAGGACAGCTCCTCTGCAGGAGGAAACGAGGGAGGGACTGGATCCCTCCTGTGATCACAAATGGAGTCTGGGGGCTGCAGGGAACCCGGTCACTTATACTCCCTCTAAGCTGTGGACTCCTGTGAGGCTGTGAACAAATTTTCAACTTTGTGAGCTACTGGCCTTAAAATTGTGAGTGAGCGATTTGGCTGCTGCATAAATTAGTTTGCTCTGGAGCACTCGGAGGATTGGGGGGGGGACAGGATCAGGCCATCTCCTCCGCAGGAGGAAACAAGGGAGGGAGGGGCCGGATCCCTCCTGAGATCACAAACGGAGTCTGGGGGCAGCAGGGGAGGCGGTCGCTTATACTCCCTCTAAGATGCGGAGTCCTGTGAGGCTGTGAGCAAAACTTCTACTTTGTGAGCTACTGGACTTAAAGTTGTGAGCCAGCGATTTGGCTGCTGCATAAATTAATTTGGTGAAGTGGTTAAGTGCACGGACTCTAATATGGGAGAACCAGGTTTGATTCTCCACTCCTCCACTTGCACCTGGCTGGATGACCTTGGGCAAGCCATAGTTCTGATAAGAGCTGTTCTTGAAAAAGAGCAGTTTCTGTCAAGAACTC